>NW_026970300.1:135000-325523 GCF_028390025.1 Pseudophryne corroboree
CTCCATGACAACACCATAACGCTGTATAGTTACCAGATGAGCTGTCTCCATGACAACACCATAACGCTGTATAGTTACCAGATGAGCTGTCTCCATGACAACACCATATCGCTGTATAGTTACCGGATGAGTTGTCTCCATAACGCTGTATAGTTACCAGATGAGCTGTCTCCATGACAACACCATAACGCTGTATAGTTACCAGATGAGCTGTCTCCATGACAACACCATAACGCTGTATAGTTACCAGATGAGCTGTCTCCATGACAACACCATAACGCTGTATAGTTACCAGATGAGCTGTCTCCATGACAACACCAAGATACCTATTTCTGCAGCAGGTTACATTGGTTTCCACAGGGAAACATCGGGACGTAGAGTGAATCTTAATCCAGAGACACCAACAGGCTAAAGCTTTAGGCTGTCCCAGGGTGCATTGGGGCCTCCTCTATAACCCCGCCTCCAGGCACTGAGAGCTCAGTTTAACACCTATACCAGTCACACGTCGGGTCGTTCCTGCCCCAAGCTGCTGTAACTTACCCTGTGTAATTCACTATGGTCTATCCCGTCCGTCTGTCATGGGAGTCACTGGAGGCCGGCCTAAGCTGCGCCTCCCCGCTTCCACTGCGCATGTCAGCCTCAGGACAGACCATAGTGCATTATTGTATAGACATGCGGCCTCTCCATTCTTATACCGGAATGTGGAAGTTCCGGCACAGGTTCCCGGTATAACCTATTCATAGGCACTTATTTATATATGTAAGATAATAACGAGACTCTGAATCTTCCTCACATTTCCAGCACCCTTACACTTCCCCTCTCCCTATTCCTTCCCCATTTCTTCTAAAGAGGAAGATGATGGTGTGAACGTGTTTCATATATATCACCAGCGGCCGCTATATAAGGTACATCCATCTAGTACTGGCTACGACCCCCATGGACCAAAGCCATGTATGAGCCACCAGTATGAGCCATTGACACAAGACAGGATGGATCCATAGGCTTCTTGTTGCTCAAATAACGTTATGACCCTATGTCTGCATCTTCCAGCAGACGTCTAAACCAGGTGACCCCATATGCCCAGACGTTTTCACCCACAGAATTGCCCTCCAGTTCTTTACATACAGTACAGCCACACCAATAACACCCCATAGCCCCCTGCATCCCCCCATACCCACTGAAGCACACCCAGCTCAGAGCAGCTCCTCACTGACCCTAATGCAAGCCGGGGGGGGGGGGGGGGGGAATGATACCTGGGGGTCAGTATGCAGCTTTTGAGATCTGTGGGATGATGCCTATGTCACCAAAGTCTTGGAGAGAGATAAAGTAGCAACCAATCGGCTTCCCACTGTCATTTTACAGACTGTGCACGGATAGTACTTTATCCCTCTCCAAGATTTGATATATCGCTCACATTCACAATGCGCAGCTTGCTGCATCCCGCACCGTGAGTTTAAATGGACTCTGTTTGGCGTACTCGTATAAAGCAGGTACGTCCCACAAATAGCTGAGAACCGGCTTCATTTGGAAAGCAATCACTGCGAGGTTTGGGATCAGGAACGTTTGAGCCGGATAGAAAGAGGAATATTGACGTGTGTACTGTGTTCCCACTGTTTGGTATTTCCTGAGGCCCTGCGATCTATTTACAGGCGTGTCTTTGGCTTCCATGCCATCCTTATTTTCCAGGGAACTGGGAATAGTTCTGTTTCTAGAATTTCTGCTACTGACTGACCTTGCAAACCTGATCACCTCAATGTGTGACCATGGGGGTAATTCAGACCTAATCGTTAGGCTGCGTTTTCTCAGGTCCGAACTGCGCATGCGTATGCACCGCAATGCGCATGCGCGTTGGACGACTGCACCGGGACATCAGTGCATAGCGACGGGATAGTGCGCAAAAAACGATCGCAAGGAGATTGACAGGAAGAAGGCGTTTGTGGGCGCCAACTGACCGTTTTCTAGGAGTGTTTGGAAAAACGCAGACGTCAATTCCGGCCCCGAACAGGCTGATGTGATCGCAGCGGCTGAGTAACTCCTGGGCTGCGCAGACACTGCATAAGATCTGTTTGTACAGCTTCTGCTACACAAGCGTTCGCACACTTGCACAGCGAAAATACACTACCCCTGTAGGTGGCAACTATCTGATCACAGCAGTGCAAAAAATCGCTGCCTAGCGATCAGGTCTGAATTACGTCCCATGTTTCCACCAGCCCAGCCATCATACACCTGATATTGGGACAGTATGACTGGTATGAGGAACAGGTGCTGTCAGCGGGTGTGGGGGTGCCGCCAGAACTAGCAATGGTGGCCTCCACGTGTCAACTGCAGAAGGAAAATTCGTCTCACAACCTATGGTCGTGTAAGTAGTATGCGCCTAACGTAAAAGGCCTATTTATCCTAATACTCTGATAAATCCAGGTGCATTTATGCAGCCAGAACCGCCCACAAGGGGGTCAGATATTGGGTGCCTGGGAACTCCAGGGGCCTATTAGGGCAGCTTTCATTAAGTTCTTCGCTTTCCCTACTGAAAATCCAGACTTGCCTACACTGGCAGAATGTCTGGGAGAAGCCCGAATTTTGGGGACCTCTCCCAGACTTTCATGAGCACGTCTGTGGGCGGTCTGAAAACTTGATGTTGCGTTTTGATGTGAAACGCGTTGTGGCATTATACCGGTAAGGAGCGATACAGAGGAAGAAGCGTTTCGTGCCAACCTGGCCTCCACACCTCTCATCCGGATGTCCACCCAGGGAGGCTCCTGAAAGAAAAAAGTCACAAGAATATGCTGTAAAAAAATATTATTGTTCTAAACGTCATTTTATCAGTGAGATGATGACGGGTAACATTCCTCAGAGAAAGGCGAGCCCAGGGTCACAGGATCCGAGGCACTCATGATTCTTACAGGTGTTCCTAAACTCCCTGAGATTCCCTGATTTGCGGGAAAGGAGAGCGGTGAGAATATCCTCCCAGGAAAGACCTGTTTACATAGCATTGACCTTCACACTGGGCCAGGAAAAATCCCTGGCTCAAAGCTGGATGTATTCTGGGGCTGTAGACAACAGTAGGAAGCGGCGGAGAGGGGGGAGATCGCTGTCGCTGCACAAAAGGGAAAGAAATTGCAAAGTAAAGCGTCCCTAATAATATATCACCCCAAAAATGGCTGCAGTAGGTATAGGGAGGGGGCTGCTCGGCGTACAGTGGGGTCTACTTTGGGTGCAGATACAACCCTGTTTTTCGGTGAACCTATGGGCCTAATGCAGACCTGGTCGCATCTCTGTGAATTTGCAGAGGTCTGCGATCGGATAGTCACTGCCGAGAGTGAAAAACCGCCCTGTGCAAGTGTGCGTACGCCGTGCGAAAAGCTTTGCAAACGCCGGTCAGCTGCAAATCCGTTTGCACCTCACTCACCATCAAATGATTTTTCCAGTCTGTGCGCAGCCCAGGACTTACTCCTACAGCGCGACAGAATCAGGCTGATCGGGGCCCGAGCTAACGTCACACACCCGCCCTGAAAACGTTTGGGCACGCCTGTTTTTCCGGATACTCCCAGAAAACGGGCAGTTACCATCCCCAAACGTCCGCTTCCTGTCAATCAACCTACGTACGCCTAGCGATCAAGAAAGACGCAGGATTTTTTCGCAGTTTGGCCTTGCGTCTGCGCAGTACGATCTGTACGCATGCGCAGTTGTTTGATAATCGTCCGCCTTGTGATTTCGCACAACGATCAGATCTGAATTAGGCCCTAGTTCTCCTGCGTTCTTTCAAAGCTCTGATATCTAAATTTGGCGAGGAAGCAGTCTTGGCTTGATAAATACTGTAGCCCCTGAAGACTTTTATCTGCAACAACAGAGGCCGTTGCGTCCATGTGTTGCTGTGATCTAGCCGCCGTCACACCTTATACGGCTAATCTCTATTATTGTATTAATAAACCAGACACATTACTACATTCCTGCTTGTCCGCACACCAGTAATAATGCAATATAACCCTGGGATTATGTCACTTGTGTGAAGCTTCCTCTTTGCAGTCAGAGGGGAACATTAATCAGGTAACGTAGCTCATCCTGCAAATGCCGACAGGATCTGAAAGCGCCGGTTTTTGCTCTGTAAATGAGGATGTGAGCGATGGAAAGAACATCCTGTAACTATGACGATATGCAGCCCCTAATCTTCTCATAGTGTATATAAATCACAGTTATCTCAGGGCATCGCCTGCTTGGACGGAACGACGCGGCTCGGCCGGAGTAAAAGCCATGCGGGCGGGCCTTTCAGCCCCTGTCACAGCATTTTGTAGATAGAACCAATATTCCGTTCAGGAAACCACAAGGACTTAATATCTCACTCTATGGTACACCTGTGATGTGCTGGAGTGGATTTATGGGTGAGGGTGACCCTAGGCACAATAGTATTGGATGCCCCCCGCCTGCCTAATTTTATTATTTGTATTGATTGGTTATAAGCCCGCATTTGATGATAACCAATTTAATAGAATAATATTAAGAATTTGGGCTGACGTTACCAACACAAGCATCCAAGTGCCGCACCCACACAAGTGACGCCCCTAGGCAAGTGCCTAGTCACTGGTGATTTGTGTCCAGATACACGCTGTACTGTACATGTGTTATTTGACAAAATGCAGATGTGTCGATGTGTCCTCCATACGTAATTGCTGCAGTCACGACAGACTCTCGGCGTTCCAGGTCCCGTGTGACTCTGCTAGTGCCAGGGTCTTATTTTTGCTTTTGTTTACACCAAAAATGCGTCTTAGTTGCAATGCGATGCGGGTGGGGCACGCCAGGAGACTGTGCGACACTTGTATATCTGTGAGACTCTGAATCTGTACATAAAGTGCAACAATGTAACAGCCGCAGCTTTGTTCCAAGACCGGTTCCATTGTGCTCCGTATACAGAGTTGTACGGCATTGCAATTGCGATTTTCTACGCTACGCAACTGCTAATGTTAGCAAGTGAAGCTGCCGAAATGAAACGACACCAGAGCGAACGCAACTCATTCACAATTTGCGTACACAGACGCAGCCTATACGCAAGAACGTTACACATGGACTGCTCGAGTAGTTCTGTGGCTACGCAGGCGCTGTTTTGTATGCAGGAGCTCGCAGATGGCATCACATATACGCCCTGTAAACGGACATGGCACGCCTGCGTTTTTAACACCCACTCCCTGCTAACACCATGTTGCCACCCCCAAACGGTCACTTCATGTCACTCACTTTGCGCCTGAATCATCATTACGAATGCAATCGCAAAGGTAGCTATGCGAAGTGCGATCGCAGCGCGTGCGCAGTCTGACGATAATCGCTCAACGATCAGCATAGTGTACAACTCTGAATTACGCACACACACTCAGTCGCACACAATATACAAGTGTCGCATTTCAGTTGAATCTGCACAATCTCCTGGTGCGTCCAATCACATCGCATCATGACTAAAACGCATTTCGGGTGAGAAAATGCAAAGAAGACGGCCAGCACTAGCACACCCGCAGTTGTAAGGTTTGAGCGGTGTTCAAACACGCAAGATACAGATGTTACAAATGAAAACGCTGATTTTATAACATTTTAACAATAGTCTCCTGCGGGGACAGACGGACATTACTCCGAGGGCAGAATTCCCCAGAAATACTGTAGATGCTGCTGGAAGATCAGCTGCACTCTGCTTACGCTGGCCATTCACCATCGATGATTCAAAACCATCGATAGTCTATGCCCGATGTGAAATACTTTTGCCATCGATGGGTGAGAACCGAATAGTTTCCTGCCATCGAGCTCTGCTATAACCACTAGGGCTGCCGACCAGTGCTGTACCACCGCCGCGAGGCTATATAGGCACACCGCTGGCCCCGCAGCAACTATAGAGCCTGATGGTGCATTCTGCACCAGGTGCACCACAACGCCCAGCAACCTCATCATGTTCTACAGCCCAGTACAGCGGACAGATGGTGTACCTTTATAACACCGTCTTACCAGTCCGGGACATAGGGCACACGGAGTCAGGGCTTTGCTCACAAGAGCTCTCAATCTAATGACTGCGACTACAGGGGAAGCATGCCATGTTTGTAAGAACGCATTCTCTGGACCTGCGCTTCATTAATTAAGATTAATTGTGAGATCCCAAAAGCGCACTCATTTTTCCACGTCATCCGGTGTTCCCACTGGGAAAATCAGGACGGTCACGGTAAAGCCGATGAAAAGAAGAATTCCTCGCCAAGCCTCCCGCTTCCCCTATATGCACCCCTGCCTGCATTGCCATGTCCTCCGGTGGCACATATGCACAGAGCTACAGGTATATCCTCATACGCGTCTATGCACCATACAGCGCGAGGTACCCGGCACAACCGCGTCACTTCCTTATATTTTGCATCTTATTCGCATCGCAGACGCAGCGACACACCAGCATACTGCAGACACTGGCCTGGGACTGATCCCGCACAGGAATGAGTTATACACACACATAGTCGCAGATAAAGCACAACGGAACCCGACGTGCATCACAGCACTTCGTACACAGGTCCAGAATCATTCACACACGGATGTACAAATGTAGTTTAGTCGCTTGCAGCCCTTTTATTTGTGCGAATAAGATTACGAGCGAGAAAGATGCTCAGCGCGGCCTAGTCACCTGGGATCTGATGCGTTGCGAGGGACTATTTGGTGCGATTGAAGCTACAGCGTATGAGGACGCATCTGTATAAGAGGGACCCATCGCTCAGTAGTCCCAGCATAGCCCTGGCTGTCAGGGGATGCGGTTAATATACTGCCTGTCGGGATCCCGGCGGTCAGGATCCCAACGCCGGAATTCCGACAGGCGAGGAAATGCCGGAGGTTGGAATCCTGATGCAGTCCTGTATTCCCACTCGGGTGGTGGGCTAACGCTCGCCGCCGGGTCCAAAGCATATAGTGACAGCTGTAATCCCGTCTCCCGTATGTATTCCCTGTCAGGATGGGGAGGACTGGCTACAGACTAGGAGGTCAGACTGTCACAGTGAGATGATGACGGGACTGGCTATAAGGCGAGGGGGAACACTGTGGATCTGTCCTACAGCTTAGTGTGGGAACACGGTGTAACAGCTGGCAGCGATCCCACTACACAATGCAATAACCCATGGAAAGTGATACAGGTGGGACAGCGTCCAGCAATCGTCCACACTCAGAACGGGAGAGGCTGGCGGAATCCAGGTCTTATACTGTTCCACCGGCAAGCCGACGTATTGATCTAATGGATATCACGTAACATAGCTGCCAGCACCTAACCCTCAGCCACACGTCTCACATTTCTACTGCTTTGTCCCTGAAATTATTATACAACGCTGGGGGGAGATGTCCTCAGATATTGTGAGCTCTGACGCAAGCGTGATTTTGTAATACTGTCCACTGTGCCAGCTAAGCACATGCTCCTATTGTGGTTGCCTTCCCCGGAAGCCAAGCAATCTTTCAGAAACTTTATATCTCTTTTGCATATTTGATCTGTATGAGGTCCAGTGTTGCGTTGGTCACTGAGAACCAGAAGAGAAGCTGTATTGCTCCTCATATCTTGGTCCGTTAAATAAAAATGCAGTGGAGCAAATGCCCCCCTGGACCCCGCAGGCAGTTCTATGAAGAATATACAAACGCCACACAATTTGGCCCACGGTGGGAATGGAACCCATGACCTCAGTGCTGTGAGGCAGTAATGCTAACCATTACACCGTCTGTACCACCCTCTCACTGTCCTGCCACGTTCAGTGGCCATGGTCATGCCTAGACTTTCTGCTCCGTAACACTACTGACATGTTGCCACCGGTCACTGATATTAGATATACAAGTTTCTTTTAAAATTACGTAAATAAAATTATTTCCAGAATTTTTGGTTAAAATTTTTTGAAAACTAGTAAATGGAGCCGCCATCTGCTGGGTGAGCACAGCTTCCCCCGCTCTTCTCTACGTGGCCTGTCCAATCTTCTCTACATGTGCAGCCGTGATGATGTCATTTTTATCAGCAGTCCGTTTTATTATATAGATTATTATTCAAAATTGTCTATCCTAATCCCTCTTAGCATTTTAGCTGGTGCATTGCTCCAAAAGCGATGGGTTGCGAGTCTCCTATCGCAACGAAATAAATGGAAGTATCAATGCACTCCTTCTAAAGTATTATATTGTAGGTGAGCGACAGGTAATTGATGGTAGGTGAGGATTTAATGTAGCCAGACCGCCACTGTCTGTACGCCCAGTCTCATAGCCGTCATCATTATCCGTGCGCCCCACCCCTGCCTGCTTTCTCCTGGTCGGGATACCGGCATCCCAACCGCCGGTAACCTGTATCACACTCGATAGTGGAAATGTTGACGTTCACAATGCCGACACAGAGATAATGCCGACATGGCCCTTTTGTTGACATATATTGACAGTCACTATGTTAACAGTATATGTCCGGTTTAGGGTAAGGCTGCAGTTAGGGTTAGGGCTTATATACTGTACCAGCGCTATGTTGACGTGCCTACTGTTGACATGAGCAATTTCAGCATGATTACCATGTTGACGTAACGCCCATGCAGACGTCCCGATTTGGGTGTGCTCTGGATACCTCACAGGAGGGGCTTACTTATATCCTGATTTTGCTTTGTAAATTACTGGGAGGTGCGTCGGCATTTCCAATATGTCGGAATAGTCTGCAGAATTCTCATCACAAAACATCTTCATAAAATTATTTAAAAATAAGTTTCACAACTTTTGAAAAATGTTATGGAAATTTAGTAAAATAACTTTTTTGCAATTTGACAATTTTTGTTGAACAGGTTTTTATGTTATGTAACAGCAATCGGGATGGTATCGGAATCCCGGCGCTTGGGATGGCAGCAGTCAGTACACCGATAGCGGCATCCCGACGCTCAGGATACCAACACCTACTAGGTAACTATGCTACCCCTAATCCCTCTTTACATGACCCTAATCCCCCCTACCCCCCTCAGCCTAACTTTAACCCTCCACGGTGGTGCCTAACCCCCTCCCCTGCCTACTGCCTAGATCTAACCCTCCCTCCCCGCAGCCTGACCCTAACCCTTCACCCACAGCCTAGACCCCCCCCCCCCAACTTACCTCACAGCATTCCCGGCAGTCCGCATTGCGGTCCATGTCGGGATCCCAGCATCGGTATTCCGAGCAGTGACGGGATTATGAAGTTGGTATTATGACTGCCGCAATCCTGACCAGATCCCCAATTAAGCTGTAACGCCCCTTGACCGGCACCTGGACCCCTGTGCCCCGGCTTATACACTGAAGTGGAGGAGTATTTGTGGAACTAGTTTCTCTGTGCACTGAACCGTTTCCTCGTCTTCTCCATTATCAGGCAGAGTAAAAGTCAGACTGATTGGCGGAGATATCTCCCAGCTGGATGACGTCCGGACAGCCCTACGCGGGAGCCATGTCGTCATACACACTGCCAGCCTGGTGGACGTCTGGGGCAAAGTGCCGGCTTCCAAAGTCACCCAGGTCAACGTAACGGGTAAGAGACAATACAGAAAATAAATACAGCATCAACCAATGGTGAAAAGAAAGAAAAGAGAATCTGTGACAGAATATGTAACACAAAACAGTCTAATTTATAATTCTAAACACAAAAAAATGTGGGTAGTAGGGGCCTCTCTCAGGTTTACTTCAGGGGTCCTGTCACACTCTTGGTAAAAGTCTAGTTTAGAGACCCAGCACATACAGAAGTGGCTTATCAATCCCTCTATTGCATTAACAAAAGTAGAAACTAATCATTTGTTTAATAATTTCTAGGGCTGTATAAAGACCTGTTCACAGGCCGCCCTCTAGTGGCAGCTACTGACACTACCACCAGGAATAATACCCACAAGGTCATTCGTGGGTGAGGAAATTGGCAGTGGCTAAACATTCTTCTCCTTATGATAGATACGAGCAGATTGTTTCCTTGATGAATGGGGGCTAGACACATTACGGCTCCTGACTCCCAGATACAAAAACAACATACTGTAACCAAATTTGGGAAGGAGCAGCATGTTATGGAAGCTGTTCCAGGATTTTTGGGGCATCACCAGATGGTTAAATCAACATAACTGAGGTATTAATTAGGTCACCTGTGCTGAAGGACAGGTATCAACTGGACTGTTCGTGTGTGTTGAGGGCCGAGGTTGGGAATGCCAGCTATAGGGCCCTTCGTGGCTTGGCCTAGTGCAATGTAAACGATAGTTACTAGTACTATAGGGCCTAATGCCATTTATGCCTTTAATGCCTAATGCCTGCCTGTTGCGCCACAGGCCTATTGCCTGACCATGCCTATGGACCTAATGCCTGAAACCTGGTGGTCTAAGACAATAAGAACAATGAACCAAGCCTGGTTCAGCCACAAACACCCCTTGACCATCGGCCAATTCCCACCACCTCAGGACTTCCTGCAGTCTTCATCTGAGGAGCAATGACAACTGCTGCCTCAGGACTTCTGGAATCTTCACCGTCCCTGCCTCCGTTGGCTCTTTGAACTTCACCTGGATAGATGTGGCCTGCTTAAACTCATTTGCAATGGCTGCGGTTAGCCCAGGGTTTCCTCTGACTTCAGGAGATCTTACTAGCTCCCACTCCGCCTCCGAAAGCACCCTTGATGCATTGCGCAAACTAATCTAAGCTGGTGGCTGGGTGATGACGTGGTGAGCCGTGACTGGCTCGTCGCCCCCTTCTTGGATTGGTGTCCCGGGAGAGCCCTGATTGGCCCGCCTACAGCACATTTTTCAAACAGTCATGCCGTGATTGGCTAGGCCATCACCATTCTCAACGTGAGGCAATGAGTACGTAGAAACAGGTGGATCATGGAAGTTATTGCAGGAGGATGCATGCATTCAAGCCCTAAAATTAGAAAAATGAAAAACCACACTATTCCAGGCGCTATTCAATTTATATTAAAAAACCTCAGTGTTTATCACAAATTAAGCTGCAACCTTAGTCCAGCTGTGCCTGTGTTCACACAGCTAAGTTGATTATGAAGCCGAGAGCCTAATTGCTCTCTTGCTCCCAACCACAATACAAAAAGGAAGAAAGAATGACTAATTGCGCTGTAATATCAGGTGCGTATATGAAATGAAAACTCTTCTGCAATCTATAACCTTCTGTTTTTTTTAATTCAAAAATCATTTGTATAAAAACATAATACATATGCATATTTTAATATGGTCTCACCTAATTCCTAAAAGAACCTCTAACGATAATGCTATGATAAAACATCCAGTGCAAAGAGCGTAATTGGAAACAGTCTCGTATATTATATTACTGTGAATAAATATAATCTTCCCACAAGGGTATGTGATGTTATTCCAGCATATAAAACTCAGTCTTTTTGAAGAGAAACACAATTGCTTTTAAATGTTATCCCACAGTCTATAAACTGCTTGAATAGCAGGTTTATGCAGCTTACCGCCGCAGCCGTGTGTAGGGATATTTGGGGAGTTGCTCGCTGTGCACAGCGGCCTGTGATGTTCTCCTCTCACCCGTTAGCGGTAGCTGCTGTGTTGACGATCCTCACCCCTCAGAATGCTGTGGCCGCTTGTATGTGGACGTGTGCACGTCGGACTCCCAGTCTCACCTGGCTAGCCGCGTCCCTTTTTGGTGGTGGCTTAGCCGGAAGAGTAGGTGCGTGGAGTCTCGTCGCTCGTTCTTGGCTCCCAGCGTGATGGAGTGGATCCAAATGTGGAATGTCCCGTTCCCGGTGATCAGCAGATTGTCTAACGCGTTTCGCACACAAGTGCACACTGTTTCCAATTACGCTCTTTGCACTGGATGTTTTATCATAGCATTATCGTTAGAGGTTCTTTTAGGAATTAGGTGAGGCCATATTAAAATATGCATATGTATTATGTTTTTATACAAATGATTTTTTTAATTAAAAAAACAGAAGGTTATAGATTGCAGAAGTGTTTTCATTTCATATACGCACCTGATATTACAGCGCAATTAGTCATTCTTTCTTCCTTTTTGCATTCAAGCCCTGGCTTGAAACGACAGCTAGGGCCAGCATAAGCCGAAAGAGGACATCGGTTTGCAAAACACACAGGGCCGGCTTAAAGTGTGCAACTGTCCAAACAGTGAGTCCTAACAGAAACAATAATAAGCAGGGTTCAAAACATTTACTAGATCTTTTATATAAAGAAACTGAAACCATTGCAGCTGTTTTCCAAGAGAGGAATTTTAAAGATTTTTCGCCAAAAAAAACAGAACAAAAATCTCTTAGTTTGGCATTGGCTTAAAAGGCTGCATAGTGATATTACTCAGAGGTCTATTGTCAGAGTGACTTAGTTTCTTGTTATTCCTCGATATTGTTCTTGAAAATTTCCGTAGCAACTCTTGGCTTAGAGTTTTCCATAACAGAGGACACATGTTTAGCAGATATCATTGGCCTGATTATTTTTGCAGTGACGGCGATCGAAGCAGAAATCTCCACTTATTGGGCCTAATTCAGGGTTGATCGCAAAAGCAACATCTTTTTCTAATGATCAAAACCATGTGCACTGCAGGGGGGGGGGGGGCAGATGTAACATGTGCAGAGATAGATAGATTTGGATGGGGTGTGTTCAAACTGAAATCTAAATTGCAGTGTAAAAATAAAGCAGCCAGTATTTACCCTGCACAGAAACAATATAACCCACCCAAATCTAACTCTCTCTGCACATGTTACTTTTGAGGCTCTATAAATGATGATAATATTTGGGGGGTCTACACACTGTTTGTACCACTGATTTTGCTGTTCGGGCTGTCGGCGCTAGGACTGGTTACACCACAGGTGCTAAAGGTCACCATCATCAGCCCAGATATCACACCAACCTCAGCCACCCGGAGCAGACACACCCGCTGGCAAGTGGTAACGAGTCATTAGGTCAGAATTGACAGTGTGGACATTTATAATGTAGATACCACTATGATGTCAACATTGTTAAAATGTCAACAGGCAACGTGTTGACATTCTCAGCGTTAGACTGCAGATGGGAGGATTAGGTACTAGGGAGAGGTTAGGGTGAGGCTGCAGGAGGGGGAGGTTAGGGTGAGGCTGCAGGAGGGGGAGGTTAGGCTGAGGCTGCAGGAGGGGGAGGTTAGGGTGAGGCTGCAGGAGGGGGAATTTAGGGTTAGGCTGCAGGGAGTGGGTGAGATAGCGATTAGGGGGAGGGTTAGGTTATGGGAGGGGAGGGTTAGTCACTATGGCAGGTTTAAGCCTAGGCACTAGGGGGAGTTTAGCGTTAGGCTGCAGGAAATGGGAGGTTAGGGTTACGCTGCGGGGGGTGGGTGGGCTAGGGATTAGGGGGAGGGTTAGGTTATGGGAGGGTTAGTGTTAGGCACTATGGTAGGGTTAGGCTGCAAGGGCAGTAGCAAATGCAGGATTTCTTGAGGGGGGTTTCCAGTGCAGTCCACAATCTCCCACTCTGCGGAACATTGGAGCAAGTGCGGGAGTCTGAGGGAGCGGTAGAAGAACCTAGTATAGACCCTGGACATCAATGTAAACATTGGTCTTTTTGTACACTGGATACTGTATGGAACACAGTATTAATATTTAACACAATAGATGGTCTACATAGTAAAGGCCGTATCAAACAAGGTTAAACATACCATAATAAATAATGATACAAACATAATAGAACCAGTACTGAACTTTCAAAGATCACATTCTCCCACCTCATGGTAAGGCTCCTGTCTCTTCTTCCTGGTAGCTACTCTCTCATCCAGTGCACTGATTGTGAAGTCAGATCCACCCACACTGTGCACTCAGTAGAAGAAGCTGCTACCACTGGGTTTGTGCAGCAAACTCTGCTCTGTCCCTTAAACTGCATGATGTTTCAGCAGCTCTAGTAATCTAATCATATTACATAACATTGCTATTGTCATAATTTGAGCCATTTGCCAAGTGGAGGGGGGTTTCCTGGCAACCAGAAACCCCCCTGCGTTTGCCTATGAGGAGGGAGGTTAGAGTTAAGCACTAAGGGGAGTTTAGAGTTAGGTTGCGCGGGGGGGAGTAGGGATAGGGCACATTTACTCACTGGAACGCTGGGGCAGCAGAGGTCTGACCCGGAAGTGATGGTCACATGACCACAGGAACAGGAAGCCACACTTCTTCATGTACACTAACGCTGTCATTGCTGCATTTATGGACGACTCATTTCCTTTCATCCCTCAAAGTGTCCCTCACTGTGTCTAGATATCCGTGTTTGTCTCCCTCTTTTCTCATATGAGGGCCTGATTCAGAGTTGCACGCAATTCCAAATGAGGACGGACCTCATGAGTTTTAGCAAACCGCGCATGCGTTGTGGCCTGCAACCTAAAAACTTACCAGTGATTCAGAGTCATTCGCATCTCGCCTGTTCCTCATTTACGGCTGAGTAAGCGTTCGCACACCCGTGGGCTGCGGACTATTCATTGTCACAACATGACGTTACTGCTACAGTACTGCGAGCTGATCTGAGACGTAACCAGCGTGACCTACATTCTCTCTGTGTCCGCAGGGACGGAGAACGTGCTGAGAGTATGCGAGGAGGAAGGAATAGAGTACCTGGTTTACACCAGCAGTATGGAAGTTATAGGTCCAAATATACATGGAGACCCGTTCTACAGGTAACTTGTGCAAGAAAGCTTGTATGTACAGCATGGCGTCCATCTTGGTAATGCACCTCCATCATTGTCTGTCCTCTCTCTCTGCATCTTCCAGGGGTAATGAAGAGACAGAATACACTGTATACCACAATCAGGCGTATCCACTCAGCAAAGCCAAAGCTGAGAAGATTGTGCTGGAAGCCAATGGCAGGAAGGTAAAGCACCGACAGACCCATAGATGTTAGTGGATCATCGAACACTATGTAGGAGAAGACACACTAGGCCTGAGTCACGCCCACTATGTAGCAGAACACACACCGGGCCTGAGTCACGCTATGTAGCAAACCGGGCCGGAGTCACGCACACTATGTAGGAGAACACACCGGGCCTGAGTCACGCACACTATGTAAGTGAACACACCGGGCCTGAGTCACGCTCACTATGTAGAAGAACACAAACTGGGCCTGAGTCACGCTCACTATGTAGGAGAACACACACTAGGACTGAGTCACGCTCACTATGTAGGAGAACACACCGGGCCTGAGTCACGCTCACTATGTAGAAGAACACAAACTGGGCCTGAGTCACGCACACTATGTAGTAGAACACACACTAGGCCTGAGTCACGCTCACTATGTAGGAGAACACACCGGGCCTGAGTCACGCTCACTATGTAGGAAAACACACACCGGGCCTGAGTCACGCTCACTATGTAGGAGAACACACACTAGGCCTGAGTCACGCTCACTGTGTAGGAGAACACACACTGGGCCTGAGTCACGCTCACTATGTAGGAGAACACACACTGGGCCTGAGTCACGCTCACTGTGTAGGAGAACACACACTGGGCCTGAGTCACGCTCACTATGTAGGAGAACACACACTGGGCCTGAGTCACGCTCACTGTGTAGGAGAACACACACTGGGCCTGAGTCACGCTCACTATGTAGGAGAACACACACTGGGCCTGAGTCACGCACACTATGTAGGAGAACACAAACCGGGCCTGAGTCACGCTCACTATGTAGGAGAACACAAACTGGGCCTGAGTCACGCTCACTATGTAGGAAAACACACACCGGGCCTGAGTCACGCACACTATGTAGGAGAACACACACCGGGCCTGAGTCACGCACACTATGTAGGAGAACACACCGGGCCTGAGTCACGCACACTATGTAGGAGAACACACACTAGGCCTGAGTCACGCTCACTATGTAGGAGAACACACACTGGGCCTGAGTCACGCTCACTATGTAGGAAAACAATCACCGTGCCTGAGTCACGCTCACTATGTAGGAGAACACACACCGGGCCTGAGTCACGCTCACTATGTAGGAGAACACACACTAGGCCTGAGTCACGCTCACTATGTAGGAGAACACACACTGGGCCTGAGTCACGCTCACTATGTAGGAAAACAATCACCGTGCCTGAGTCACGCTCACTATGTAGGAGAACACACACCGGGCCTGAGTCACGCTCACTATGTAGGAGAACACAAACCGGGCCTGAGTCACGCACACTATGTAGAAGAACACACACTGGGCCTGAGTCACACACACTATGTAGAAGAACACACACTGGGCCTGAGTCACACACACTATGTAGGAAAACACACACCGGGCCTGAGTCATGCACACTATGTAGGAGAACACACACTAGGCCTGAGTCACGCACACTATGTAGGAGAACACACACATGGCCTGAGTCACGCTCACTATGTAGGAGAACACACACTAGGCCTGAGTCACGCTCACTATGTAGGAGAACACACACCGGGCCTGAGTCACGCTCACTATGTAGGAGAACACACACCGGGCCTGAGTCACGCTCACTATGTAGGAGAACACACACCGGCCTGAGTCACGCACACTATGTAGGAGAACACACACCGGGCCTGAGTCACGCACACTATGTAGGAGAACACACACCGGCCCTGAGTCACGCACACTATGTAGGAGAACACACACCGGGCCTGAGTCATGCACACTATGTAGGAGAACACACACCGGGCCTGAGTCACGCACACTATGTAGGAGAACACACACATGGCCTGAGTCACGCTCACTATGTAGGAGAACACACACCGGCCTGAGTCACGCACACTATGTAGGAGAACACACACCGGGCCTGAGTCACGCACACTATGTAGGAGAACACACACCGGCCCTGAGTCACGCACACTATGTAGAAGAACACACACTGGGCCTGAGTCACGCACACTATGTAGGAGAACACACACTAGGCCTGAGTCACGCACACTATGTAGGAGAACACACACCGGCCCTGAGTCACGCACACTATGTAGAAGAACACACACCGGGCCTGAGTCACGCTCACTATGTAGAAGAACACACACTGGGCCTGAGTCATGCACACTATGTAGGAGAAGTCACACTGGGCCTGATTTAGAAGCGGACGCACTGCCATGGTCGGTGGAGCGATTGTGTGCTACTGTGCATGCTTCACCATTATGTCCATGCAGAGACGCAGTTGTAATTTTAGATGGATGCAGGGAGCAGAGTGGTGAAAATGTATTGGCCATTTCTGAGCGGTGACAGGGAGCTGTCTTAGCATGCGTACAGAGATGACCCATCTTATATGCGGGTTAGTGGACTGTCACTGAAAGCCGATGCGCAATGGGCAAGTTCCGATGTGCGACTGATGGTGGCGTCTAAGGAATTGGTATTACGGCAGGCACGGGTGCTGACGGTGGGTGTCTCAGACCTTGCACAGATATACACCAGGGAAGGAGTTTGCGGCAGCATTTGCAGTTGAGCGAGCACCACAGACGCTGCTGCTGACAGTTCTTCGGCCACCAATTTGGCCCACTACCTCACCCCTGCCAGTCTCCATCTTTGTGGTGCGATGTGGACTAGCCGGTGGTGATTTGGGCAGATCGGGTGATAGGTATGCTTCCTATATTAAGCACTGGGGTAATTATTTGTTCTTCAGGCTGGTGTGTGGTTGTTGTGAGAGATGCTAATTACATACTAGTATAAAGTGTAGATGACGTCAGCACAGTATAGCGACTGGTTTATTTTTGTGCGCAGATTAAGGACGGGAAGTTCCTTCATACCTGTGCCCTGCGGCCCACTGGGATTTACGGCGAAGGTCATCAGCTCATGAGGATGTTCTATAACCAGGGGCTCCGGACAGGACGTCGGGTATTCAGAATGATCAAGCCATCAACGGAACATGGCAGAGTGTATGTCGGTAAGGAAGACATAATGTCAATTTACAAATGTTTCTCGTATGTATGGAAGTCAGAAGACAATAGGATAGTAAACTAGTGAATTTGGCTAGAACAAAAGAAGGGAGTTATCTATAACCAGAAGCAGAGCCAGGACTAAGCTAGAACCAGCACTTTTACTCAGCTATATCCAGAGCCAGGATTAAGATCGATCCTGAGCAGATATTAAGATAGTAATGACTCATCTAGATCCAACGCTGGGGTTCAGCTAGAGTAGAGCTTCATCTAGAACCAGAGGCAAACATTTGCTAGAACCAGAGATTCATCTAGATTGAGAGCTAGGATTCACTAGAACCAGAATGGAATTCAGATGTATTCAGAACTGGAATTTAGCTAGATCCAGAGCAGGGGTTTATATAGATCCAGAGCTGGGATTCAGCTGTAACCAGAGCAGAGATTCATCAAGATCCAGAGCAGGGATTAAGGTAGAACTAGAACAGAACTTCACCTAGAACAAGAGCAAAAGCTTAGCTAGGAGCAGAGCTGGGATTCATCTAAATTGAAAGCTACTGTAGAACCAGAGTATCTAAAGCTGAAATTTAGCTAGATATGGAGCTGGAATTCATAAAGATCTAGCACCAGGATTCAGCTAGATCAAGATCCAGTGCCGGGATTCAGCAAGATCCAGTGCCGGGAATCAGCTAGATCCAGTGCCGGGATTCGGCTAGATCCAGTGCCGGGATTCAGCTAGATCCAGTGCCGGGATTCAGCTAGATCCAGTGTCGGGATTCAGCTAGATCCAGTGTCGGGATTCAGCTAGATCCAGTGTCTGGATTCAGCTAGATCCAGTGTCTGGATTCAGCTAGATCCAGTGCCGGGGTTCAGCTAGATCAAGTGCCGGGGTTCAGATAGATCAAGTGCCCGGATTCAGCTAGATCAAGTGCTGGGGTTCAGATAGATCAAGTGCTTGGGATTCAGCTAGATCCAGTGCTGGAACTTAGCTAGATGAAGTACTAGGTTTCAGCTAGATCCAGTGCCGGGATTCAGCTAGATCCAGTGCTGGAACTTAGCTAGATCAAGTGCTGGGGTTCAGAACGATCAAGTGCTTGGGATTCAGCTAGATCAAGTGCTGGAACTTAGCTAGATGAAGTACTAGGTTTCAGCTAGATCCAGTGCTGGGATTCAGCTAGATCAAGTGTAGGGATTCAGCTAGATCAGGTGCTGGGATTAAGCTAGATCAGGATTAAGGTAGAACTAGAACAGAACTTCACCTAGAACAAGAGCAAAAGCTTAGCTAGAAGCAGAGCTGGGATTCATCTAAAATGAAAGCTACTGTAGAACCAGAGTGGAATTCAGTATCTAAAGCTAAAAATTTAGCTAGATATGGAGATAGAATTCATATAGATCTAGCACCAGGATTCAGCTAGATCAAGATCCAGTGCCGGGATTCAGCTAGATCCAGTGCCGGAATTCAGCTAGATCAAGTGTCCGGGATTCAGCTAGTTCAAGTGCTGGGGTTCAGAACGATCAAGTGCTTAGGATTCAGCTAGATCCAGTGCTGGAACTTAGCTAGATGAAGTACTAGGTTTCAGCTAGATCCAGTGCTGAGATTCAGCTAGATCAAGTGTAGGGATTCAGCTAGATCAGGTGCTGGTATTAAGCTAGATCAGGATTAAGGTAGAACTAGAACAGAACTTCACCTAGAACAAGAGCAAAAGCTTAGCTAGAAGCAGAGCTGGGATTCATCTAAAATGAAAGCTACTGTAGAACCAGAGTGGAATTCAGTATCTAAAGCTAAAAATTTAGCTAGATATGGAGATAGAATTCATATAGATCTAGCACCAGGATTCAGCTAGATCAAGATCCAGTGCCGGGATTCAGCTAGATCCAGTGCCGGGATTCAGCTAGATCAAGTGTCCGGGATTCAGCTAGTTCAAGTGCTGGGGTTCAGAACGATCAAGTGCTTAGGATTCAGCTAGATCCAGTGCTGGAACTTAGCTAGATGAAGTACTAGGTTTCAGCTAGATCCAGTGCCGGGATTCAGCTAGATAAGTGCCGAGATTTATTTAGATCCAGTGACGGGATTCAGTTAGATCAAGTGTAGGGATTCAGCTAGATCAGGTGCTTGGGATTCAGCTAGATCAGGTGCTTGGGATTCAGCTAGATCAGGTGTTTGGGATTCAGCTAGATCAGGTGCTTGGGATTCAGCTAGATCAGGTGCTTGGGATTCAGCTAGATCAAGCGCCAGGATTCAGCTAGATCAGGTGCTTGGGATTCAGCTAGATCAGGTGCTTGGGATTCAGCTAGATCAGGTGCTTGGGATTCAGCTAGATCAGGTGCTTGGGATTCAGCTAGATCAGGTGCTTGGGTTTCAGCTAGATCAGGTGCTTGGGATTCAGCTAGATCAGGTGCTTGGGATTCAGCTAGATCAGGTGCTTGGGATTCAGCTAGATCAGGTGCTTGGGATTCAGCTAGATCAGGTGCTTGGGATTCAGCTAGATCAGGTGCTTGGGATTCAGCTAGATCAGGTGCTTGGGATTCAGCTAGATCAGGTGCTTGGGATTCAGCTAGATCAGGTGCTTGGGATTCAGCTAGATCAAGCGCCAGGATTCAGCTAGATCAGGTGCTTGGGATTCAGCTAGATCAGGTGCTTGGGATTCAGCTAGATCAGGTGCTTGGGATTCAGCTAGATCAGGTGCTTGGGATTCAGCTAGATCAGGTGCTTGGGTTTCAGCTAGATCAGGTGCTTGGGATTCAGCTAGATCAGGTGCTTGGGATTCAGCTAGATCAGGTGCTTGGGATTCAGCTAGATCAGGTGCTTGGGATTCAGCTAGATCAGGTGCTTGGGATTCAGCTAGATCAGGTGCTTGGGATTCAGCTAGATCAGGTGCTTGGGATTCAGCTAGATCAGGTGCTTGGGATTCAGCTAGATCAGGTGCTTGGGATTCAGCTAGATCAGGTGCTTGGGATTCAGCTAGATCAGGTGCTTGGGATTCAGCTAGATCAGGTGCTTGGGATTCAGCTAGATCAGGTGCTTGGGATTCAGCTAGATCAGGTGCTTGGGATTCAGCTAGATCAAGCGCCAGGATTCAGCTAGATCAAGCACCAGGATTCAGCTGAACCAAGTGCTGGGATTCAGCTAGATCAAGTGCTGGGATTTAGCTAGATCAGGTGCTGGGATTCAGTATAATTAGAGCGGGTATTTAGCAGAAAGCTTCACAACCGTTCTATTAGTTCAGCTAGGGCAAGAGCAGAAAGGATATAGGCAGGAATTCCCCTAGAACTAGGGGTTTCTCAGATTACACCTTTTTGACCAGCACTTGCAAGTTATATACATGGCAGGTATTTTACAAAGCACCAAGTTTCCCCCGAGAAGTGCAGAACCAGCTCTGGAACCACCATGCACCTTTATTTGCTCCAGTGTCACTGTTATTATAACCCATTGTCATATTGTGCATACTCTCTGACCCTTTTATACCTTGCCTTTCCGTACAGGTAATGTAGCGTGGATGCATCTCCTTGCTGCCCGACAGCTGCAGGACAGTCCGTCCACATTGGGTGGTCAGGTGTACTTCTGCTACGACCACTCTCCATATAAGAGCTACGAGGATTTCAATATGGAATTCCTGTCGGCCTGTGGGTTTCGGATGATAGGGTCCCGCCCGCTGGTGCCTTACTTCCTGCTCTACCTGCTGGCTCTGTTTAATGTACTTCTGCAGTGGCTTTTCCACCCTTTCTGCACCTACGCCCCTATCCTCAACCCATACACTCTGGCTGTGGGCAGCACTACGTTCACTGTGCAGACGGACAAAGCCGAAAAGCACTTTGGCTACACGCCATTATTCAGCTGGGAGGAGAGCAAGCGCCGCACGGCCACCTGGGTGAAGAGCTTTGAAGAGATGAACAAGGACCAATAAGGAGATTAGCAAATTGACGTACACCCGCTACCTTAAGGAGGAGGTAACCTCAGAGGATCTGAAGAGCAAGGATCAAGAGTTACTGGATTGAAGGGAGCAATAAACTTTCTTTTTTTTGTGGCACATGAAGATCACAAAGACAGTCAAGATCCTCTATTACCAGGGACCAACCAGCCCGCAGAGCTCAACACGCCAGGTACACGGAACCTCTATGACTGGCTGGAGACGCCATAGACTCCAAGGATCCCAGAGGCTACAATCCATCTCACATACACATGATCCTCTATTATTTATTTGAATGGACCACAAAACTGGTATCAAATACCTACTAATAACCACAAAAACATTCTCAGTGATTAGTAATCATTGGTCTATATCACTGTAGGTGGTACTCTATTGACCATCATTACCCTTCCCCTAAGCAGTGCAGTGTAGCACAGGATAATACATTTCACAACAAGATTTATACCAATGAAACACATTACAAGGTTCAATGATATTTAAATTGCAAATGAACCCCCCCCCCCCCCCTCCCAAAGAGACAAACACACAATACTTTGAACTTTGTAGAAAAACTCTGCTTTCTAGTGGTCGGAAACTGAATAAGCTGCTAGTATATATAATTGCACATGAAAAGGTTTACATGCATTTTTATAGTAAAATGTATAATGTTATTTAAATATATAATGAAATGTATAATGTGTAGTCTTGTTGGGGACAGTAGGCGATAGGAATGTGACAGTGTGCGTCCTCCGGGGCTCACCACTAGTGTGGGGCACGTAGTGACCGCATAGTAGCATTCTGCAAGGACGTCTAATGGCAGGAGACACAGCTCCCATCTATACCTCTATTATGTCTACATTGATAGTACAATCTCCTAGCACACATGCAGGGAACATGTAGACGCGAGCACGGGAAACATGTAGGCGCAAGCAAAGGGAACATATAGGCGCGAGCAGGGGGAACATGTAGGCGCAAGCAAAGGGAACATGTAGGCACGAGCACGGGGAACATGAGGGCATGAGCACGGGGAACATGAAGGCACAAGTATGGGAAACATGTAGGCACAAGCACGGGGAACATGTAGGCTCGAGTATGGGGTACATGTAGGCGCGAGCACGAGGTACATGTAGGCGCGAGCACGGGGAACATTTAGGCGCAAGCACAGAGAACATGAAGGCATGAGCATGGGGAACATGTAGACACGAGCACGGTTAACATGTGGGCACGAGCACGGGGAACATGAAGGCGCGAGCACGGGGAACATGTAGGCGCGAGCACAGGAAACATGTAGGCGCGAGCACGGGAAACATGTAGGCGCGAGCACGGGGAACATGTAGGCGCGAGCACGGGGAACATGTAGACATGAGCAAAGGGAACATGTTGGCGCGAGCACAGGGAACATGAAGGCGCGAGCACGGGGAACATGTAGGCACGAGCACGGGGAACATGAAGGTGCGAGCATGGGGAACATGTAGGCACAAGCTAGGGGAACACGAAGGCACAAAATGGAGAACAATGTAGGCACAAGAATGGGGACCACGAATTCACAAGCATAGGCGACAAGTATGGAGAACCTTTCTGCAGAAGAAGGCCCATTCCCAGCCAGCAGATGCTCGTTGGACAAGCACTGTCCTAGTCTTCAAACATTTAGGGCAGCAATATCTGGAGAACACATTATGGTATAACTTTTATTTTCCCTATGGAGGAAGGCTGGGATAACAGATCACTCAGTGATGGACATCCTTATTAATGACCAGTATTAAAAAAGAAAACAAAAAGAACAATAATCAGATCTACAGTTTTATGGACACATATACTAGTAGTTGCACTCAAAGCGGCCACATTTATTGCTGAAAACACCGTAGCTGCAATTTCCCCCCTGCATTCAGAGTACACCAAATCTATGTGCACCCAACCTACACCTTCACCCTCATTATCATCATAGATATGACCTGGGTGCAAGACAACAACCTACATGCCCATCACAAATCTACGCTAAGCCACCCAGCTGAGCCCACTTAGCAACAAGTGGCAAACCATCCAACTTATGTGCTACCTTGGAAAGCCCGGCAGAGATGCATAAGAATGCCTCTTCCTGTCATGGTGGTCATTCCGAGTTGTTCGCTCGCTAGCAGTTTTTAGCAGCCGTGCAAACGCTATGCCGCCGCCCACTGGGAGTGTATTTTAGCTTAGCAGAAGTGAGAACGAAAGGATCGCAGAGCAGCTACAAAGCTTTTTTGTGCAGTTTCAGAGTAGCTCAAAACCTACTCAGCGCTAGAGATCACTTCAGACTGTTCAGTTCCTGTTTTGATGTCACAAACTCGCCCTGCGTTCGCCCAGCCACGCCTGCGTTTTTCCGAACACTTCCTGAAAACCGTCAGATGACACCGAGTAACGCCTACTTCATGTCAATCACTCTGCGGCCAGCAGTGCGACAGAAAAGCTTCGCTAGACCCTGTGTGAAACTACATCGTTCGTTGTAATAGTACATCGCGCATGCGCAGAAGTGCCGTTTTTTTGCCTCATCGCTGCACAGCGAACGAATGCAGCTAGCGATCAACTCGGAATGACCACCCATGTGCAGATGCGTCTGCTTCCATGCTAGGAGAAGTAGGGTTTTATTTTGTAGATAGTATTATGCTTTAAATATGCAGGATTAATAACGACGTGGGTATTGTCATGCATAAGAAACAAACCCTTGCAACTGTTTTTTTGGATACACTCCCAACTGCGACTATCAATGCAGCAAGTTATCCGCAGTGCAATAATTTGTATTAATTTATTTTTAACTATAAATGTGATTATATTTTAATAAATAATATAACAAATATTGATCTGTTGTGTTTGTGAGCATAGGGAACCAGGGGCGCTTGTTGCGGAGGAAATGAAACTGATTGCCACAGGACAAGCCTGCATCTTCCCCTATTGCAAGAAAGGCACAAACCTGCAAGTGTAGGCACGCACTGATATTATGGGCGTGACTGCAAAGACGTCCAGCTTGAATATGTTTGGTGGGCCCGCATTACTGTTACCTGTATTGGTTCATGGTGCCTTTCTGCTCTACAGCCGCATGCTTCCGTCACATTTTTTATCATGTGGGTTATAGCGCCATCATGTGGTCTTTCTGCACTGTTTACGGTCACAGACCTTTCAAGTGAGATAATAAAGGTGCCATCTAGTGGTCTAGAGGTGAATTACCATTGTGGTTACAAGCACAAGTACTCTCCTTTACAAGACACAGCACAACATGCATAGTAAGCTCAGGTTGGTAAGCCTAGAGTTGACACGTGGGGCAAATGTCATCTTTGGAACAGATAGAACTCAGTAAATAGGATTTTGGTTACCTACCGGTAAATCCTTTTCTCGAAGTCCGTAGAGGATGCTGGGGTCCATATTAGTACCATGGGGTATAGACAGGTCCACCAGGAGCCATTGGCACTTTAAGACTTTGAGAGTGCGGGCTGGCTCCTCCCTCTATGCCCCTCCTACCAAACTCAGTCTAGAAACTGTGCCCGAGGAGACGGACATCTTCAAGAGAAGGATTTCACACAGATAGTGGCGAGATTCACACCAGCTCACACATACAAGGCACATCAAGCTAACTTAGCTTGACAACTCAGCAACCGCTGAAACAGTACTTACCAAGTAACAATGCAGTACTTAACTAAAAACAAAGTTGATCTGAACCAGATAACAACTGCAGGAAAACAAAGCGCCCAGCATCCTCTACGGACTACGAGAAAAAGATTTACTGGTAGGTAATTAAAATCCTATTTTCTCTTACGTCCTAGAGGATGCTGGGGTCCACATTAGTACCATGGGGATGTACCAAAGCTCCCAAAACGGGAGGGAGAGCGCGGAGGCTCCTGCAGAACCGATTGACTGAACTTCAGATCATTAGAGGCCAAAGTATCGAACTTGTAGAACTTTGCAAACGTGTTCGACCCAGACCAAGTTGCTGCTCGGCAAAGCTGTAACACCGAGACACCCCTGGGCAGCCGCCCAGGAAGAACCCACCTTACGTGTAGAGTGGGCCTTGACAGACACAACAAGCCTGCCGTAGAATACACATGCTGGATAGTGAATTTGATCCAGCGAGATATCGTCTGCTTAGAAGCAGGACACGCAATTTTCTTAGGATCATACAGGACAAACAGAGAGTCCGATTTCCTGTGATGAGCAGTCCTTTTCACATAAATTTTCAGAGCCCTTAAAACAAGGACTTTGATGAAATTGAGGAGTCAGTAGCCACTGGCACCACAATAAGTTGGTTGACATGAAATGCCGACACAACCTTCGGAAGAAACTCCTCACGTGTCCGGAGCTCAGGTCTATGTTCGTGGAAGATCAAGTATGGGCTTTTACACGATAAAGCCCCCAACTTCGACACACGTCTAGCAGAAGCTAAGGCCAACAAAGTGACAGCTTTCCACGTAAGAAATTTGACTTCAACCTCCTGTAGAGGCTCGAACCAGTCCGACTGGAGGAAAAGCAACACCATGTTAAGGTCCCAAGGCACGGTAGGCGGTACAAAGGGAGGTTGGATGTGCAGAACTCCCTTCAAAAAGGTCTGAACCTCAGGAAGGGCAGCCAATTGTTTTTGGGGAAAAAAGGATAGGGCCGAAATCTGGACCTTCACAGATTCCAACTTTAGGCCCATATCCACACCAGCTTGTAAGAAGAGGAGAAACCGTCCCAGTTGAAACTCCACCGCAGGAAAGTTCTTGGACTCACACCAAGATACATATTTTTTCCAAATTCGATGGTAGTGCTTAGACATTACTCCTTTCCTAGCCTGTATCAGGGTAGGAATAACCTTGTTCGGAATGCCCTTCCGAGCTAGTATAAGGCGTTCAACCTCCATGCCGTCAAATATAGCAGCGGTAAGTCTTGATAGGCGAACGGCCCCTGCTGCAGCAGATCTTCCCGAAGAGGAAGAAGCCTCGGCTCTTCTTGCAGTAGATCCAGAAGATCCGCATACCAAGCCCTTCTTGGCCAGTCTGGAGCAATGATGATCGCTTGAACCTTTGTTCTCCTTATGAGCTTTAGAACTCCTGGGATGAGTGGAAGTGGAGGAAACACATACACCGACTGGAACACCCATGGAGTCACTAGGTCGTCCACCGCCACTGCTTGCGGGTCCCTCGACCTGGAACAATACCGCCGAAGCTTCTTGTTGAGACGAGAGGCCAACATGTCGATCTGGGGTACGCCCCAAAGATCTGTTACCTCCCTGAACACTTCCGGATGGAGAGCCCACTCCCTTGGATGGAGATCGTGTCCTCTGAGGAAGTCCGCTTCCCAGTTGTCTACTCCCGGAATGAAGATTGCTGACTGCGCCAACGCGTGCTTTTCTGCCCAGAGGATGATTCTTGTTACCTCTGCCATCGCAGTTCTGCTCTTCGTTCCGCCCTGTCGGTCTATGTAAGCCACTGTTGTCACATTGTCCGACTGCACTTGAATGGCCCGATTTCTCAGAAGATGGGCCGCTTGGAGGAGACCGTTGTAGACGGCTCTTAGTTCCAGAATGTTTATTGGCAGGCCGGCTTCCAGACTTGACCACCTTCTTTGGAAGGTTTCCCCTTGAGTGACTGCGCCCCAGCACCGGAGACTTGCATCCGTGGTTAGAAGGATCCAGTCCTGAATCCGGAACCTGCAGCCCTCCAGAAGATGAGATAATTGCAGCCACCAGAGGAGTGAAATCCTGGCCTTTGGTGACAGACGAATTCTCTGGTGCATGTGTAGATGGGATCCCAACCACTTGTCTAGGAGATCCAGTTGGAAGGACCGAGCGTGAAACCTCCCGTACTGCAGAGCCTCGTACGAGGCCACCATCTTTCCCAGAAGGCGAATGCACAGATGAATTGACACCCGGGCTGGCTTCAAGACATCCTGGACCATCGTTTGAATCACCAACGCCTTTTCCACTGGGAGAAACACCCTCTGCACTTCCGTGTCGAGGATCATTCCCAGAAAGGACAACCTTCTGGTTGGTTCCAAATGTGACTTTGGAAGAATCAGGATCCAACCATGTTTTCTGAGAAGTTGAGTCGTGAGTGTTATGGACCGTAACAGCTTCTCCTTGGACGATGCCTTTATCAGCAGATCGTCCAGATACGGAATTATGTTCACCCCCTGTCTGCGGAGGAGAATCATAATTTCCGCCATCACCCTGGTGAATACACTCGGTGCTGTGGAGAGACCGAATGGGAGGGCCTGGAAAGGAAAGTGACAGTCCAACAGTGCAAATCGCAGATAAGCTTGATGCAGCAGCCAAACCGGAATGTGGAGGTATGCATCCTTGATATCCAGGGATACTAGGAATTCGCCCTCCTCTAGACCCGATATCACTGCCCTTAGGGACTCCATTTTGAACTTGAACTCCCTCAGAAAGGGGTTTAGTGATTTTAAGTTCAGAATGGGCCTGACCCAACCATCCGGTTTTGGTACCACGAAAAGGTTCGAATAGTAACCCTTGTACTGCATGTAAGGTGGTACTGGCACAATGACCTGTGCCTCCACCAACTTCTGGACGGCTTCCTGCAGGACAGTCCTGTCTGCCAGCAGAGCTGGCAAGCCTGATTTGAAAAATCGGTGAGGAGGGAGATTTTTAAATTCCAGCCTGTACCCCTGGGACACAATATCTTGCACCCAGGGGTCCAGGCCGGAGGACACCCAGACATGACTGAAATGTCTGAGTCTCGCTCCCACCGGCCCCACCTCTGGGGCGTGCAGTCCACCGTCATGCGGAGGACTTTGGTGTAGCTGAAGCAGGTTTCTGTTCCTGGGAACCTGCAGCCGCAGATTTCTTGAACTTGGGCCGACCTCCCCGAAAGAAGGTGTTGGACGGCATTGCCTTTCTGGGCTTGTTAGACCGAAAGGACTGTGGTGTAACTCAGTGGTTCCCAAACTTTTTTGAATCACGGCACCCTAGAGTATCAGAATTTTTTTCACGGCACCCCTAAGCCAATAGTTTCTTATTGAAAATTTTAGAAAGAAATATTAAATTAAGTAAATTGTCTTTATATGTCATCCTTAGGGTAACTTATATGGTGAGGGACAAGATTTGCTTCTGATTGTCAATATATTTTATGGTTGGCAGCTATTAACACTGGTTTGGCTTTTTACATTGACCATGCAGAATTTGAATTGGTTCTGGACCACCAACCCGAGGCACCCCTGCAAGTGTCCCGAGGCACCCCAGGGTGCCACGGCGCACAGTTTGGGAACCACTGGTGTAACTGAAGAAAAGGGTTTCTTCGGAGCAGGTGTAGCTGAGGGAAGGAAGGGTGACTTACCAGCCGTAGCCGTGGAGATCCACGCATCTAACGCTTCCCCAAAGAGAGCCTGACCTGTGTTGGGTAGGGTCTCCATACTTCTCCTGGATTCCGCGTCGGCAGACCACTGGCGCAACCACAGCCCTCGACGAGCTGATACTGACATGGAGGAAATCCCCGCAGCCATGGAACCCAGGTCCTTCATGGACTCTACCAGAAATCCTGCCAAATCCTGAATGTTACGTAAAAACAATTCAGCATCACATTTCTCCATAGTATCCAAGTCCTCAAGTAACGTGCCTGACCACTTTACTATAGCTTTGGCAATCCAAGCACTGGCAATAGTGGGACGTAGTATTGCCCCAGAAGCCGTGTACATGGATTTGAGCGTATTATCAGTTTTACAAACAACCGGCTCTTTCAAGGCGGTAGGTCCTAGAACAGGTAAAACCACCTTTTTTGAGAGTCTGGATACTGACGCATCAACAATAGGCGGGTTTTCCCATTTTTTCCTATCCTCAACCGGGAAAGGAAACGCTACCAGAACCCTTTTAGGTATCTGGAATTTTTTATCCGGGTTTTCCCAAGCCTTTTCAAATATAGCATTTAATTCCTTTGACACAGGGAAGGTTAGCGAGGCTTTCTTATTATCAGTGAAGTAAGCCTCCTCTACCTGCTCGGGTGTTGTGTCAGCAATAGTCAACACATCCCTAATAGCCTCTATCATCATCTGCACCCCTTTTGCAAGTGATGCAGCCCCCAGCAACACATCCCCGTCACCATCTGTAGCATCAGAGTCGGTATCATCCTGCATTATCTGAGCAAGAGCACGTTTATGGCAATATACAGCGGGGAGCCCTGAGGTACCAGAACTGGGCCAGACTGCCATAGAGTTCTGTAAAGCCTGAGTTGCAGATTAATTTTGTGCAACCCTAGTAGAAATCTGAGAAATCATAGATTTGATAGAGGATAAGCACTCAGGCTCCCTTGCTGGAATCTGTGCTAAACCAGTGCAATCCTGATTACATGGAATGGGATAATCTTGAGAGGACATATCCTCTGCAGCATATGACACAGAGTCCCTGGACATAGCTTAACAGAGACCGCACACACTCCACACACACACAGGGGAGGGCAGACAGAGTTTCACCCCCAAGAATGGCAGGAGAGACACAGAGATTGGAGCCAACCCACACACAGCACTTTTAATATAAAGGGAGACCCCCTATCAGCGCTGACTGTGCACCTTAATAGGTTACACAGTCGTTTTGCAGCCTCCCCCCCCCTTCTACAACCCCCTGGTACCGTGATAGATAGCTGGAGTTGCTGTGGAGGGACTTGCTCTTCACTGACAGCGCTGTGCAGGCCCGCTCTGAGAAGCACCCCCCCCAAAATGGCGCTGTCTTCCCGCTCTTCACAGGATTATACTGGCCTGAGGATTGATGCTGGCTGAGATCCGGGGACCCCGACAGGCTGTGTGACCAGTGTAGGGTATAGACGCTGGCTCAGGGCACCCCTCACAGTGCCACACTATGTACCGCTGAGCCTCCGGAGCGCAGTTAATACTGCTCTCCTACCCTGATGCCACCATCTTCCCACCGGCCCCCCCGCTTGCTAGGGGGGGTCAGTGACTCACTCGCCACAATCTTCAGCTCTGTAAGGGGGTGGCAGCATGCGGCTGGGGTGAGCGATCCCCTGCGGCGGGGAACGATCTATCCCCTCTGGAGCTCAGTGTCCAGTCAGCGGAGACAGTGGCTCAGACCCCGCAGGGTGGACACTGCTCCCCCCCTTAGTCCCTCAATGCAGGGAGGCTGTTGCCAGCAGCCTCCCTGTAAAAAAATAAACTCTAAAACTAAATTTTGCTAAGGAAACTCTGGAGAGCCTCCCTAGCTGCGGCGGCTCCTCCGGGCACATTTTCTAAACTGAGTCTAGTAGGAGGGGCATAGAGGGAGGAGCCAGCCTGCACTCTCAAACTCTTAAAGTGCCAATGGCTCCGGGTGGACCCGTCTATACCCCATGGTACTAATATGGACCCCAGCATCCTCTAGGACGTAAGAGAAAAACCAGACAACAAATATAGTACATTTTATTATAATCATTATAATTTAAAATATAAACTCAGCTACTATTGGAGAAGCTGGGGCGTCATAAGAACAAAGACAGCTTCTCCTTTAATCAACACCTTGCAGTGAGGAGGTGATTTTTTTTAATCTTTCAAGAAAAATGTAACTCTTCAGATGGTGTTTTTGATTGGTAGATATTTATCAATGTGTGTTTTTCAAATGTGTGGTAACACTTGCAGTTGGAAGGAGCTTCTCCGCGTTTCATGTACACTAGAGACGACTGGGGATATAGGGGGTCATTCCGAGTTGTTCGTTCGTTACCGATTTTCGCAACGGAGCGATTAAGGCAAAAATGCGCATGGTACGCAGTGCGCATGCGGTATTTTAGCAAAAAACTTAGTTGATTTACTCACGTCCGAACAAAGAATTTTCATCGTTGAAGTGATCGGAGTGTGATTGACAGGAAGTGGTTGTTTCTGGGCGGAAACTGGCCGTTTTCTGGGAGTGTGCGGAAAAACGCAGGCGTGCCAGGATAAAACGCGGGAGTGTCTAGGGAAATGGGGGAGTGGCTGGCCGAACGCAGGGCGTGTTTGTGACGTCAAACCAGGAACGAAACGGCCTGAGCTGATCGCAATCTGTGAGTAGGTCTGGAGATACTCAGAAACTGCTAAGAATTTTCTGTTCGCAATTCTGCTAATCTTTCGTTCGCTATTCTGCTAAGCTAAGATACACTCCCAGAGGGCGGCGGCCTAGCGTGTGCAATGCTGCTAAAATCTGCTAGCGATCGAACAACTCGGAATGACCCACATAGTTTCATGCGTAGAGTAGTTCTCTACGCGTTTCATGCCCTGAGTATACTAGAGACGATTGGGGGTATAGTTACTAAAAGTCAATTTGGGTTTTCAGTCGATTTTGAGTGACATGTATTTACTAAAGTCAAAATAGACTGAAATAGAACTTTACACTTACATAAAACTACAATAGAACCTTCTATACGTTAACAGAGTTCCATTCCTAATCCATATTTACTAATAGTCGATTTGAAAATCAACCACAAATTTCCATTTTCAATAGAACCATCACAAATAGATCAATTTAAATAAGATTTTAAACCTACCGGTAAATCTATTTCTCCTAGTCCGTAGAGGATGCTGGGGACTCCGTAAGGACCATGGGGGTATAGACGGGCTCCGCAGGAGATAGGGCACCTAAAAAGAACTTTGACTATGGGTGTGCACTGGCTCCTCCCTCTATGCCCCTCCTCCAGACCTCAGTTAAGAGAACTGTGTCCAGAGGAGATGGACAATACAAGGCAGGATTTAGCAATCCAAGGGCAAGATTCATACCAGCCCACACCAATCATACCATGTTACCTGGAACATACATAACCAGTTAACAGTATGAACAAAAACAACAGTAACGATCCAAGACCGATGTCAACTGTAACATAACCCTTATGTAAGCAACAACTATATACAAGTCTTGCAGAGTTTCCGCACTGGGACGGGCGCCCAGCATCCTCTACGGACTAGGAGAAATAGATTTACCGGTAGGTTTAAAATCTTATTTTCTCTTACGTCCTAGAGGATGCTGGGGACTCCGTAAGGACCATGGGGTTTATACCAAAGCATCCAATCGGGCGGGAGAGTGCGGACGACTCTGCAGCACCGACTGAGCAAACGGTAGGTCCTCATCAGCCAGGGTATCAAACTTGTAGAATTTAGCAAAAGTGTTTGACCCCAACCAAGTCGCCGCTCGGCAAAGTTGTAAAGCCGAGACGCCTCGGGCAGCCGCCCAAGAAAAGCCCACCTTCCTAGTGGAATGGGCCTTAACCGAATTTGGTACCGGCAATCCAGCCGTAGAGTGAGCCTGCTGAATCGTATTACAGATCCAGCGAGCAATAGTCTGCTTTGAAGCAGGAGCGCCAATCTTATTGGCCGCATACAGGACAAACAGCCTCTGTTTTCCTAATTCTAGCCGTCCTGGCTACATAAATTTTTAAGGACCTGACTACGTCCAGGGATCTGGAATCCTCCAGGTCACCGGTAGCCACAGGCACCACAATAGGTTGATTCATATGGAACGACGAAACCACTTTAGGCAAAAATTGCGGACGTGTCCTCAATTCAGCTCGATCCACATGAAAAATCAAATAGGGGCTCTTGTGTGACAGAGCCGCCAATTCTGACACTCGCCTTGCTGATGCTAAGGCCAACAACATGACCACCTTCCAGGTAAGACATTTCAACTCAACCTTGTTAAGCGGTTCAAACCAGTGTGATTTTAGGAACTGCAACACCACGTTCAGGTCCCATGGTGCCACTGGAGGCACAAAAGGGGGCTGGATGTGCAGCACTCCCTTTACAAACGTCTGGACTTCTGGAAGAGAAGCCAATTCCTTCTGAAAGAAAATCGAGAGGGACGAAATCTGTACCTTAACCGAGCCTAATTTTAGGCCCATATCCACTCCTGTCTGTAGGAAGTGGAGAAGACGACCCAGATGAAAATCTTCCGTAGGTGCATTCTTGGTCTCACACCAAGACACATACTTTCGCCAGATACGGTGATAATGTTTTATCGTCACCTCCTTCCTAGCCTTTATTAAAGTAGGGATGACCTCTTCCGGAATCCCCTTTTTTGCTAGGATTCGGTGTTCAACCGCCATGCCGTCAAACGTAACCGCGGTAAGTCTTGAAATACACAGGGCCCCTGCTGCAACAGGTCTTCCCTCAGAGGAAGAGGCCAGGGGTCTCCTGTGAGCATCTCTTGTAGATCCGAGTACCAGGCCCATCGAGGCCAGTCTGGGACAACGAGTATCGTCTGTACTCTTCTTCGTCTTATGATCCTCAACACTTTCGTGATGAGAGGAAGAGGAGGAAACACGTAGACCGATTCGAACACCCACGGTGTTACCAGTGCGTCTACTGCTACTGCCTGAGGGTCCCGAGACCTTGCGCAATGCCTCCGAAGTTTTTTGTTGAGGCGTGATGCCATCATGTCTATTTGAGGAGTTCCCCAAAGACGTGTTACGTCTGCAAAGACTTCTTGATGAAGTCCCCACTCTCCTGGATGGAGATCGTGTCTGCTGAGGAAGTCTGCTTCCCAGTTGTCCACTCCCGGAATGAAGACAGCCGACAGAGCGCTTACATGATTTTCCGCCCAGCGAAGGATCCTTGTGGCTTCCGCCATCGCGACTCTGCTTCTTGTCCCGCCTTGGCGGTTCACATGAGCCACTGCTGTGACATTGTCTGATTGAATCAGAACCGGAAGGTTTCGAAGAAAACTCTCCGCTTGTCGAAGGCCGTTGTAAATGGCCCTGAGTTCCAACACATTGATGTGTAGACAGGACTCCTGGTCTGACCAAAGACCCTGAAAAGTTTTTCCCTGTGTGACCGCTCCCCATCCTCGGAGGCTCGCGTCCGTGGTAACCAGGATCCAGTCCTGAATCCCGAACCGGCGACCCTCCAGCAGATGAGCACTTTGCAACCACCACAGGAGGGACACTCTGGTTCCTGGGGACAGAGTTATTTTCTGATGTAACTGCAGATGGGACCCGGACCACTTGTCCAGAAGGTCCCATTGAAAAGTCCTTGCATGGAACCTTCCGAAGGGAATGGCCTCGTAGGCCGCCACCATTTTCCCCAGAACTCGAGTGCATTGGTGAACTGACACCCTTTTCGGTTTTAGCAGGTCTCTTACCATGTTCTGGATGTCTTGGGCTTTCTCTATTGGGAGGAAGACCTTCATTTGTTCCGTATCCAGTATCATACCTAGGAACGGTAGTCGAGTTGTAGGAATCAACTGTGACTTCGGTAGATTTAGAATCCAACCGTGTTGCTGGAGCACTTTCAGAGAGAGCGCCACACTGCTCAGCAATTTCTCCCTTGATCTCGCTTTTATCAGGAGATCGTCCAAGTATGGGATAATTGTGACTCCATGCTTGCGCAGGACCACCATAATTTCCGCCATTATCTTGGTGAAAATCCTCGGGGCTGTGGAAAGTCCAAACGGCAACGTCTGAAATTGGTAATGACAATCCTGTACAGCGAATCTCAGGTATTCCTGATGGGGGGCATATATGGGGACATGAAGGTACGCATCCTTTATGTCCAGAGACACCATAAACTCCCCCTCCTCCATGTTGGCTATTATCGCTCTGAGTGATTCCATTTTGAATTTGAATCTTCTTATGTACAGGTTTAGGGATTTCAGATTCAAAATCGGTCTGACCGTACCGTCCGGTTTCGGGACCACAAATAGGGTTGAATAGTAACCTCTTCCCTGCTGATGCAGGGGAACCTTGATTATCACTTGCTGTATACACAGCGTTTGAATTGCAGCTAACACTACATCCCTTTCCGATGTGGAAGCTGGTAGAGCCGATTTGAAAAATCGGCTCGGGGGCACATCCTCGAATTCCAATTTGTAACCCTGGGAAACTATTTCCAACACCCAGGGATTCAGGTCCGAACTGACCCAGGCCTGACTGAAAAGTCGAAGACGTGCCCCCACCGGTGCGGACTCCCTCAGGGGAGTCCCAGCGTCATGCTGTGGTTTTTGGAGCAGCCGGGGAGGACTTTTGTTCCTGGGCACCTGCCGAAGCAGGTGCTCTCTTGCCTCTGCCCTTTCCTCTGGCGAGGAAAGAGGATCCCCGACCTCTTTTGGACTTGTGCGACCGAAAGGACTGCATCTGATAGGGTGTTGCTTTCTTTTGCTGTTGGGGAATATATGGTAAAAAAAATTGATTTACCTGCTGTAGCTGTGGAAACCAGGTCCGTCAGCCCATCCCCAAACAATACATCACCCTTATAGGGTAGTACTTCCATATGTTTTTTGGAATCCGCATCACCCGTCCATTGGTGAGTCCATAAAGCTCTTCTCGCTGAGATAGACATGGCATTGGCCCTAGAAGCTAGCAATCCAATGACCCTTTGAGCATCCCTCATAAATAAGACTGCGTCTTTTATATGGGCTAGAGTTAGGAATATAGTATCCTTATCCATAGTATCAAATTGATCTGTCAGCTCATCTGTCCAAGCTGCAATTGCGCTACACACCCATGCCGACGCAATCGTCGGTCTTAACACAGCACCCGTATGAGAATAAATACCCTTTAAGGTAGTTTCTTGCCTGCGATCTGCAGGGTCCTTAAGGGCCGCTGTGTCAGGAGACGGTAGCGCCACTTTCTTGGATAAGCGCGTCAGGGCCTTGTCCACAGTGGGGGGTGATTCCCAAATCTCCCTGTCCTGCTTAGGGAAAGGGTATGCCATAAAAATTCTTTTGGGGATCTGCGGTCTCTTATCCGGAGTCTCCCAAGCTTTTCCAAAGAACTCATTTAATTCATGAGATGTGGGAAAATTAATAATCTGTTTCTTTTCCTTAAACATGTGTACCCTTGTGTCGGGGACCGAGGGTTCATCCACAATATGCAACACATCCCTTATTGCCACAATCATACACTGAATGGTTTTAGTCACCCTAGGGTGCAATTTTACTTCGTCATAGTCGACACTGGAATCAGAATCCGTGTCGGTAGTAGTGTCTTGTGTTAAGGGACGCTTTTGAGACCCCGACGGGCCCTATGAGTCGGTCCAATCTGAGGATTTACCGCCTGATGTCCCCCCTAAACCAGCCTTATCAAGCCTTTTATGTAAAGATGCCACACTTGCATGCAACGTATGCCACATGTCCATCCAATCTGGAGTCGGCACAACCGACGGGGACACACCACTCATTTGCTCCACCTCCTCCTTGGAGAAGCCTTCCGCCTCAGACATGTCGACACACACGTACCGACACCCCCCACACACAGGGATTAACCTATAAGGGGACAAAACCCCAACCAGGTCCTAAGGAGAGACAGAGAAAGAGTATGCCAGCACACACCAGCGCTTAACAATACTGGAAAAATATATATATATATCCAGATAGCGCTTTTTTATATATATTATGTCAATTCCCACTCACTGCGTCGCCAAAGTGCCCCCCTCCTCTTTTTTCCAGCCTGTGTTCAGCAGGGGAGCAGGGGAGAGACCAAGGAGCCAGCGTTTTCTTTCTCATGCAGCTTCTGTGGAGAAAATGGCGCTGGTTAGTGCTGAGGATCAAGCCCCGCCCACCCGACGGCGGGCTTCGGTTCCAGTGATTTTTCAATAAAATGGCGGGGGATCAGCGATTTACTGCCTCCGCAGTCTAATCCCACTGTATTTGTGCCAAAATGTGAGGTTTATTGCTGCCCAGGGCGCCCCCCCCCCCCCCTGCGCCCTGCACCCTTTAGTGCTGCTCTGTGTGTGTGTGTGACTGGGAGCAATGAAGATCTGATGTCTTCTGCCGCCTAAGATGTCTATCCGCTTCTACCTTCGGCATCTGTGAGGAGGACGGCGGCGCGGCTCCGGGACGAACCCCAGGTGAGACTTGTGTTCCGACCCCCTCTGGAGCTAATGGTGTCCAGTAGCCTTAGAAGCAGTGCCCAACTTTACAAGCCAGCTCTGCTTCTCTCTCCTCGGTCCCACGATGCAGGGAGCCTGTTGCCAACAGGACTCCCTGAAAATAAAAAACCTAACAAAATTCTTTTTCCCACAGAAAACTCTGGAGAGCTCTCTGCAGTGCACCCATTCTCCTCTGGGCACAAGATCTAACTGAGATCTGGAGGAGGGGCATAGAGGGAGGAGCCAGTGCACACCCATAGTTAAAAGTTCTTTTTAGGTGCCCTATCTTCTGCGGAGCCCGTCTATACCCCATGGTCCTTACGGAGTCCCCAGCATCCTCTAGGACGTAAGAGAAATTTTATTTCATGTAGAATTGTCTGAAACCTCAATATGATGGGAAACACATGGGAGAGAAGTGTGGGGGGCTCTGGCTCCATAAACCATGACATTGAAAGGCACAGCAATGATTAAAAAAAAATTGAGGACATGCAAATTAGTCAGGAATGAAGGTGCTCGTGGGTAATACAGTGCATGTGACCTGTTTTGACCAATGGAAACTATTTGGTATATGTGTTAGTGAGGACAGGGCTACATGTGACAGGGACATGGTAACATAGTATCTAAGGTTGAAAAAATACAATTGTCCATCGGGTTCAACCTATTTGTGGTCACCTATGCACGATTATTTTGTATAAAATTTTGACTGAAGTTGCTGACTGCCGTTCCGATTTACCCCTCTTTTTTTATAATAACCATAGTGCGTGACTATGTCCCGTAACCCTGGATATCCTTATCCATTAGGAATTTATCTAACCCATTCTTAAAGGTGTTGACTGAGTTGGCCATTACAACTCCCTCAGGCAGGGAATTACAAACACGTATCGTCCTTACTGTAAAAAAGCCTTTATGCCGTATTGTGTGGAATCTCCTCTCCTCTAACCTGAGCGAGTGTCCACGAGTTCTCTGTGTTGATCTAACCAAAAACAGGTCCTGCGCAAGATCTGTATATTGTCCCCTTATATATTTGTAAATGCTGATCATGTCTCCTCTTAATCTCCTCTTTTCCAGTGTAAACATGCCTAGTCTTGCAAGCCTTTCCTCGTATTCCAGCGTCTCCATACCCTTAATTAGTTTGGTCGCCCGCCTTTGAACCTTTTCTAGCTCCAGGATATCCTTTTTGTAGTAAGGTTCCCAGAATTGTACACAGTATTCAAGGTGTGGCCTCACAAGTGATTTATATAACGGGAGTATAATACTCTCGTCCCTAGCATCAATTCCCCGTTTTATGCATGCTAATATCTTATTAGCCTTTGCTGCATCCTACTTTGGGTACTACTGCTTAGTTTGCTATCTATGAGGACACCTAAGTCCTTTTCCAGTACAGAATCCCCTAATTTTACCCCATTTAGTAGGTAGGTGTTATTTTTGTTCTTGTTACCACAGTGCATTACCTTACACTTGTCTGTATTGAAGTGCATTCTCCATTTCGCTGCCCAAGCTTCTAATTTAACTAAGTCATTCTGAAGCAACTCAGCATCCCCCTCCGCATTTATAACTTTACACAATTTGGTATCATCTGCAAAAATTTACACCATGCTCTCGAGACCTTCTGTTAGGTCGTTAATGAATATATTGAACAATAGCGGTCCTAATACTGAGCCTTGCGGCACACCACTTAGCACTACAGTCCAAGTTGAAAAAGATCCATTAACCACAACGCGCTGCTCCCTATTATCTAACCAGTTTTTGACCCAAGTGCATATTGTGCTTCCTAGCCCTGATTCTTGTAGCTTGTAGATAAGTCTCATGTGTGGTACAGTGTCGAACGCTTTGGCAAAATCTAAAAAGATTACATCCACCTATTTACCCTGATCTAGGTTTGCGCTTACTGTTTCATAAAAGCCAAGTAAGTTGGTTTGACAGGATCTGTACTTCATAAACCCATGTTGATTCCTTTTAATGACTTTATTGACTTCAAGGAACTTCTGAATACTATCTATTAGAATACCTTCTAATACTTTCCCCACTATAGATGTAAGACTAACTGGTCTATAATTACCTGGTTTAGCTTTACTTCCCTTTTTGAATATAGGCACTACTTCCGCTATACGCCAGTCTTTGGGAACCATACCTGATATTACTGAATCCTTAAAGATAAAAAATAGCGATTTTGCAAGTTCAGAGTGAAGCTCCATTAGAACCCTTGGGTGAATACCATCGGGACCTGGTGACTTATTAATCTTTAAATGTTTTAATCGGTCACAGACTACTTCCTCGCTTAAATAAGTACCTATCAGTGGGATATTCTCATTATTGAGATTATGTGTTAGTCCCTGAATTGGGTGCTCTCTAGTAAATACTGTTGAAAAAAATAAGATTTTACTTACCGGTAAATCTATTTCTCGTAGTCCGTAGTGGATGCTGGGGACTCCGTAAGGACCATGGAGAATAGACGGGCTCCGCAGGAGACATGGGCACTTTAAGAAAGAATTTAGATTCTGGTGTGCTCTGGCTCCTCCCTCTATGTCCCTCCTCCAGACCTCAGTTAGAGAAACTGTGCCCGGAAGAGCTGACAGTACAAGGAAAGGATTTTGGTAATCCAGGACAAGATACATACCAGCCACACCAATCACACCGTATAACTTGTGATAAACTTACCCAGTCAACAGTATGAACAACAACAGAGCATCAGTTCAACCCTGATGCAACAATAACATAGCCCTTATTGCAGCAATAACTATATACAAGTATTGCAGAAGAAGTCCGCACTTGGGACGGGCGCCCAGCATCCACTACGGACTACGAGAAATAGATTTACCGGTAAGTAAAATCTTATTTTCTCTAACGTCCTAGTGGATGCTGGGGACTCCGTAAGGACCATGGGGATTATACCAAAGCTCCCAAAACGGGCGGGAGAGTGCGGATGACTCTGCAGCACCGATTGAGCAACAATAGGTCCTCATCAGCCAGGGTATCAAACTTGTAGAACTTTGCAAAAGTGTTTGAACCTGACCAAGTATCAGCTCGGCATAGTTGTAATGCCGAGACTCCTCGGGCAGCCGCCCAAGAAGAGCCCACGTTCCTAGTGGAATGGGCTTTAACTGATTTTGGCAGCGGCAATCCAGCCGCAGAATGAGCCTGCTGAATCGTGTTACAGATCCAGCGAGCAATAGTTTGCTTTGAAGCAGAAGCACCCAGCTTGTTGGATGCATACAGGATAAACAGCGACTCCGTTTTCCTGACTCTAGCCGTTCTGGCTACATAAACCTTCAAAGCACTGACCACATCTAGTAACTCGGAATCCTCCAAGTCACGAGTAGCCACAGGCACCACAATAGGTTGGTTCATATGAAAAGATGACACCACTTTTGGCAGAAATTGTGGACGGGTCCGCAATTCTGCTCTATCCATATGGAAAACCAGATAGGGGCTTTTATGTGACAAAGCCGCTAATTCTGACCCACGCCTAGCCGAAGCCAAGGCTAATAGCATGACCACCTTCCACGTGAGATATTTTAACTCCACCATTTTAAGTGGTTCAAACCAGTGTGATTTCAGGAAACTTAACACCACGTTAAGATCCCAAGGTGCCACTGGAGGCACAAAAGGAGGCTAAATATGCAGCACTCCCTTTACAAACGTCTGAACTTCTGGTAGAGAAGCCAACTCTTTTTGAAAGAAAATGGATAGGGCCGAAATCTGGACCTTAATGGAGCCCAATTTCAGGCCCAAATTCACTCCCGACTGTAGGAAGTGGAGGAAACGGCCCAGCTGGAATTCCTCTGTAGGAGCATTCCTGGCCTCACACCAAGAAACCTATTTTTGCCATATACGGTGATAATGTTTAGCCGTCACGTCCTTCCTAGCCTTTATCAGCGTAGGAATGACATCGTCCGGAATGCCCTTTTCTGCTAGGATCCGGCGTTCAACCGCCATGCCGTCAAACGCAGCCGCGGTAATTCTTGTAACAGACAGGGCCCCTGTTGCAACAGGTCCTGTCTTAGAGGAAGAGGCCACGGGTCCTCTGTGAGCATTTCTTGCAGATCTGGATACCAGGTCCTTCGTGGCCAATCTGGAACAATGAGGATTGTTCTCACTCCACTTTTTCTTATTAGCCTCAGCACCTTGGTATGAGAGGAAGAGGAGGAAATACATAGACCGACTGGAACCCCCACGGTGTCACCAGGGCGTCTACCGCTATTGCTTGAGGGTCTCTTGACCTGGCGCAATACCTCTGTAGTTTTTTGTTGAGGCGGGATGCCATCATGTCCACCTGTGGCAGTTCCCACCGATATGTGATCTGTGTGAAGACTTCCTGATGAAGTCCCCACTCTCCCGGGTGGAGGTCGTGTCTGCTGAGGAAGTCTGCTTCCCAGTTGTCCACTCCCGGGATGAACACTGCTGACAGAGCGCTTACGTGATTCTCCGCCCAGCGAAGAATTCTGGTGGCTTCTGCCCTCGCCACTCTGCTCCTTGTGCCGCCTTGGCGGTTCACATGAGCCACTGCGGTGATGTTGTCTGACTGAATCAGAACCGGTTGGTCGCGAAGCAAGTGCTCCGCTTGACGTAGGGCGCTGTATACGGCCCTTAGTTCCAGGATGTTGATGTGAAGGCAAGTCTCTTGACTTGACCACAGACCTTGGAAATTTCTTCCCTGTGTGACTGCTCCCCACCCTCGGAGGCTAGCGTCCGTGGTCACCAGGATCCAGTCCTGAATTCCGAATCTGCGTCCCTCTAGAAGGTGAGAACTCTGCAGCCACCACAGGAGTGACACCCTGGCCCTGGGGGACAGGGTGATTAACCGATGCATCTGAAGATGTGATCCGGACCACTTGTCCAGTAAGTCCCATTGGAAGGTCCTCGCATGGAACCTGCCGAAGGGAATGGCCTCGTATGATGCCACCATCCTTCCCAGGACTCGAGTGCAGTGATGCACTGACACCTGTTTTGGTTTTAATAGATTCCTGACCAGTGTCATGAGCTCCTGAGCTCTCTCTATCGGGAGATAAACCCTTTTCTGGTCTGTGTCTAGGATCATGCCTAGGAGAGGCAGATGAGCTGTAGGAACCAACTGCGACTTTGGAATATATAGAATCCATCCGTGTTGCCGTTACACTTCCAGAGAAAGTGATACGCTGTTCAGCAACTGCTCTCTTGATCTCGCTTTTATGAGGCGATCGTCCAAGTACGGGATAATAGTGACACCTTGCTTCCGCAGAAGCACCAGCATTTCCGCCATTACCTTGGTGAATATTCTCGGGGCCGTGGAGAGACCAAACGGCAACGTCTGAAATTGGTAATGACAATCCCGTACCGCAATTCTGAGGTACGCCTGATGAGGTGGATAAATGGGGACATGAAGGTATGCATCCTTTATGTCCAGAGACACCATAAAATCTCCCCCTTTCAGGCTTGCGATGACCGCTGTTAGCGATTCCATCTTGAACTTGAACCTTTTCAGGTATATGTTCAGGGATTTTAAATTCAATATGGGTCTGACCGAACCGTCCGGTTTCGGGACTACAACATGGTCGAATAATAACCCCCTCCTTGTTGAAGGAGGGGAACCTTGACCACCACCTGTTGAAGATACAATTTGTGAATTGCAGTTAACACTTTTTCCCTCTCGTGGGGGGAAGCTGGCAGGGCCGTCGGTGAGGGGGCATCTCCTCAAAGTCCAGCTTGTATCCCTGAGACACAATATCTATTGCCCAGGGATCCAACAGGGAGTGAACCCACTTGTGGCTGAGCTTACAAAGGCATGCCCCCACCGGGCCTAGCTCCGCCTGTAGAGCTCCAGCGACATGCTGTGGATTTTGTAGAAGCCGGGGAGGACTTCTGTTCCTGGGAACTAGCTGTGTTGTGCAGCTTCTTTCCTCTGCCCCTGCCTCTGGCAAGAAAGGACGCACCTCGGACTTTCTTGTTTCTTTGTGTTCGAAAGGCTGCATTTGATAATGCCGTGCTTTCCTAGGCTGTGCAGGAATATAAGGCAAAATATCAGAATTACCAGCTATAGCTGTGGAGACCAGGTCCGAGAACCCTTCTCCACACAATCCTCAGCCTTCCATATGCCTCTTAAGTCGGCATCATCTGTCCATTGCATATTCTACAGGACACGTCAAGCAGAAATCGACATAGCTTTGACTCTAGAACCCAGTAGACTAATGTCTCTTTGGGCACGTTTTATATATATATATCTCTTAAGACAGCATCTTTAATATATATATCTCTATATATACATATATATATCTACATACTAGGGTTTCAATCTCTGCTGATAAGGTACCTGTCCACGCTGCCATAGCGCTATAAGCCCATGCCGACACAATCGCCGGTCTGAGTAGTGTACCAGAATGTGCATGCTATCTGCAGGATCCCTGAGGATAGCTGTTAAGTCAGGGCTACCTTTTGGGCAAACGTGACACCCTAGGGGAAGATTCCCATCGTATCCTGGCCCTAGTAGGGAAAGGATACGCCCTGAGAATTCTTTGTGGGAAACTGCAGTCTCTTGTCTGGAGATTCCCGCTCTATTTCATCATGAGAGGAGGGAACTTTACCTCAGCTTTCTTCCCCTTAAACATGTGTACCCTTGTGTCAGGGACAGATGAGTCATCAGTGATATCTTTTATTACAATAATCATATATTGAATACTTTTCTGCCATTTTGGCTGTAACTTTGCATTATCGTAGTCGACACTGGAGTCAGACTCCGTGTCGATATCAGTGTCTATTATTTTGGATAGTGATCATTGAGAGACTCTGAAGGTCTCTGCGACGGGTTCACTACGGCTGGCCGGCGGTCGGGCTCCCGGCGACCAGCATCCCGGCGCCGGGAGCCCGACCGCCGGCTTACCGACAGCTTGGCGAGCGCAAATGAGCCCCTTGCGGGCTTGCTGCGCTCGCCACGCTACGGGCACGGTGGCGCGCTACGGGCACGGTGGCGCGCTACGCGCGCCACACTATTTTATTCTCCCTCTATGGGGGTCGTGGACCCCCACGAGGGAAAATAATTGTCGGTATTCCGGCTGTCGGGCTCCCGGCGCCGATATACTGAGCGCCGGGAGCCCGACCGCCGGCAAACAGAAGACCACCCCTCTGCGACATAGGGACAGACATGGGTAGATTCCCTGTCTGTTCTCTAATCTTTTGTGCAATAAATTTACCTTAGCACTTAATTACACATATCCAAACAGGTGTCGGCGTTGTCGACGGAAACACCCTCACACACACATTTGCTCCATCTCCTCCTTAGGGGAGCCTTTTACCTCAGACATGTCGACACACACGCACCGACACACCACACACTCAGGGAATGCTCATCTGAAGACAATTCCCCCATAAGGCCCTTTGGAGAGACAGAGAGAGAGTATGCCAGCACACACCCCAGCGCTATATAACCCAGGAATAACACAGTAACTTAATGTTAACCCAGTAGCTGCTGTTTATATTGATTTTTGCGCCTAATTATGTGCCCCCCCTCTCTTTTTACCCTCTTCTACCGTGTAACTGCTGGGGAGCTTCTTCTCAGCGGCGCTGTGGAGAAAAAACATGGCGCTGGTGAGTGCTGAGGAAGAAGCCCCGCCCCCTCGACGGCGGGCTTCTGTCCCGCTTTAATGTACAATTTTTGGCGGGGGCTCATACATATATACAGTGCCCAACTGTATATATGCAAACTTTTGCCAAAGAGGTCTCTAATTGCTGCCCAGGGCGTCTCCCCCTGCGCCCTTACAGTGACCGGAGTATGTGGGTGTAGTGTGGAGCAGCAATGGCGCTACCTCAGTGAAGACTGGAGTCTTCTGCCGCCGATTTCGAAGTCTTCTTGCTTCTTTCACCCGGCTTCTGTCTTCCGGCTCTGCGAGGGGGACGGCGGCGCGGCTCCGGGATCGGACGACGAGGGTGAGATCCTGTGTACGATCCCTCTGGAGCTAATGGTGTCCAGTAGCCTAAGAAGCAGGACCTATCTGCACAGAGTAGGGCTGCTTCTCTCCCCTCAGTCCCACGATGCAGGGAGTCTGTTGCCAGCAGAGCTCCCTGAAAATAATAAAACCTAACAAAATACTTTCTTACAGCAAGCTCAGGAGAGCTCACTGAACAGCACCCAGCTCGTCCGGGCACAGATTCAAACTGAGGTCTGGAGGAGGGACATAGAGGGAGGAGCCAGAGCACACCAGAATCTAAATTCTTTCTTAAAGTGCCCATGTCTCCTGCGGAGCCCATCTATTCCCCATGGTCCTTACGGAGTCCCCAGCATCCACTAGGACGTTAGAGAAAACTCATTTAATGTGTCCGCTATGTCATTATCATTTTTGCTTAAGACTCCCAACTTGTCTTTTAAAGGGCCTATACTCTCCTTCTTTAATCTCTTGCTATTAATGTATTTAAAGATTTTTTTTGGATTCGCTTTGCTTTCCTTTGCTACTAGTTTTTCAGTTTCTACTTTAGCCGCTCTTATTTCCTTTTTGCATATTTTGTTACATTCCTTATAGTGCTGAAATGACTCTGCTTCCCCGTCAGATTTGTATTTTTTAAATGCTCGCCTTTTCTTGCCCATAAATTCCTTTATCTTTTTGTTAAGCTACATCGGTTTATGTTTTTTATTCCTTTTTTTGCTGCTCGTAGGAATAAATTTGAGTGTATTTTTAGCTAGCAGGAATTTTAGTACCTCCCATTTCTCCGTATTTTTTCCTAAAAACAAACCTTCCCTTTCAATATCCCTGAAAAATACCCTCATCTTTTCAAAATTTGCTTTGCTAAAGTTTAGCGTCCTAGTTGAGCCAGTATAGGGCTGTTTATGGAAACTGATATTGAATGTGACCATATTGTGGTCGCTGTTTCCTATGGGTTCCCCTACTATAATACCTGATACCAGGTCTGAGGAGAATGGAGGCAGCAGGAAGCCACAGACCGAGAGTTATATAGTGGGAGGAGCAGAGTCCCCCAGCAGCACATCAGGAGATGAGTGATGTGTCAGTGAGGACAGGGCTGCATGTGATAGGGGCAGTGACATGTGAGGAGGGGAATGAAGGCAGCCGGAAGCTACAGACTGAGAGTTATATAGTGGGAGGAGCAGGGTCCTCCAGCAGCACAGAGTATATCTGGAGATGAGTGATGTGTCAGTGAGGACAGGGCTACATGTGACAGGGGCAGTCACATGATGTGAGGAGGGGAATGAAGGCAGCCGGAAGCTACACACTGAGAGTTATATAGTGGGAGGAGCAGGGTCCCCAGCAGCACAAAGTATATAACATGTGTGATGTTACTGAGGAAAGGGCTGCATGTAACAGAGCTGGTGACATGATAAGGGAAACGGAAACAGCAAGAGGCCACAGAGTTATTTTGTGGAAGGAGCAGTGTCCCCCAGCAGCAGAGTAAATGAGATGAGTGATGTGTTAGGACAGGTCTGCATGTGATAGGGGGTGGAGGCAGCAGGAAGCCACAGACTGAGATATACACTACATCCGGAAAGTATTCACAGCGCTTTACTTTTTCCACATTTTGTTATGTTACAGCCTTATTCCATAATGGAATAAATTCATTTTTCCCCTCAAAATTCTACACACAATGGGGGTCATTCCGAGTTGATCATAGCTGTGCAAAATTTAGCACAGCTACGATCAACTTTCCTGACATGCGGGGGGACGCCCAGCACAGAGCTAGTCCGCCCCGCATGTCAGTCCGGCCCCCTCGCAGAAGTACAAAGGCGTTGCACAGCGGCGATGCCTTTGCACTTCAGGAGTAACTCTCCCTAAAGCTGCGCTGGCCGGCAGCTACTCCTCGCTCCCTGGCCCGCAGCGGCTGTGTATGACGTCACGCAGATGCTGCGGCCCGCCCCCCGTTCGGTCCAGCCACGCCTGCGTTGGCCGGACCGCGCCTACGAAACGGCAGCCAAACGCCACCATTTCACCCCCTCCCGCCCATCGATCGCCTCTGCCAGTCAATCAGGAAGAGGCGATCGGTGTCCTGCCCCGGCTGTCAGCCGTCCCGCATGCGCACAAAGGTGTCGGCGCTTGCGCAGCAGGGACCCGTTTGCTCTGCTGCGTAAAAACGCAGCGAGCGAATGGGTCGGAATGACCCCCAATACCCCATAATGACAACTTAAAAAAGCTTTTTTGTGATTTTTGCAAATTTATTAAAAATAAAAAACTAAGAAATCACATGTACGTAAGTATTCACAGCCTTTGGCATGAAGCTCAGAATTGCGTTCAGGTGCATCCTGTTTCCACTGATCATCCTTGAGATGTTCCTACAGCATAATTGGAGTCCACCTGTGGTAAATTCAGTTGATTGGACATGATTTGGAAAGTCACACACCTGTCTATATAAGGTCCTACACTTGACAGTGCATGCCTGAGCACAAACCAAGCATGAAGTCAAAGGAATTGTCTGTAGACCTCCGAAACAGGATTGTTTCGAGGCACAAATCTGGGGAAGGGTACAGAAAAATATCTGCTGCTTTGAAGGTCCCAATGACCACAGTGGCCTCCATCATCTGTAAATGGAAAAAGTTCAGAACCACCAGGACTCTTCCTAGAGCTGGCCGGCCGTCTAAACTGAGCGTACGGGGGAGAAGGGCCCTAGTCAGGGAGGTGACCAAAAACCCGATGGTCTCTCTGTCAGAGCTACAGCATTCCTCTGTGGAGAGAGAACCTTCCAGAAGGACAAACATCTCTGCAGCAATCAGGCCTGCATGGAAGAGTGGCCTGATGGAAGCCACTCCTTAGTAAAAAAGCACATGGCAGCCCGCCTGGAGTTTGCCAAAATGCACCCGAAGGACTCTCAGACTATGAGAAACAAAATTCTCTGGTCTGATTAGACAAAGATTGAACTCTTTGGCGTGAATGCCAGGTGTCATGTTTGGAGGAAACCAGGCACCGCTCATCACCAGGCCAATACCATCCCTACAGTAAAGCATGGTGGTGGCAGCATCATGCTATGGGGATGTTTTTCAGCGTCAGGAACTGAGACTAGTCAGGATAGAGGGACAGATGAAAGCAGCAATGTAGAGTCATCCTGGATGAAAACCTGCTCCAGAACGCTCTTGACCTCAGACTGGGGCAACGATTCATCTTTCAGCAGGACAACGACCCTAAGCACACAGCCAAGATATCAAAGGAGTGGCTTCAGGACAACTCTGTGAATGTCCTTGAGTGGCCCAGCCGGAGCCCAGACTTGAATCCGATTGAACATCCCTAGAGAGATCTGAAAATGGCTGTGCACCAACGCTTCCCATCCAACCTGATGGAGCTTGAGAGGTGCTGCAAAGAGGAATGGGCGAAACTGCCAAAAGATAGGTGTGCCAAGCTTGTGGCATCATATTCAAAAAGACTTGAGGCTGTAATTGCTGCCAAAGTTGCACCAACAAAGTATTGAGCAAAGGCTGTGAATACTTATGTATATGTGATTTATTAGTTTTTTATTATTAATAAATTTGCAAAAATCTCAAAAACACTTTTTTTTCACATTGTCATTATGGGATATTGCGTGTAGAATTTTGAGGGAAAAGTGAATTTATTCCAGTTTGGAATAAGGCTGTAACATAACAAAATGTGGCAGTGAAGCGCTGTGAATACTTTCCGGATGCACTGTATAGTGTAATTGCATGGTACTCCAGCATCAAAGAGTATATCAGTAGAGTGATATGTAAAGCCCCATACACACGGGGGAGATGTGTGCTGAGCGAGGAGGGGGGGGGGGACACCGCTCATTTCACCCAGCAGTGAAATGAGCGATCTCACTACATTTGGTATGCATGCATGCCAGACCTAGAGCTGGCGATATCGATGTGCGGTCCTGTCGCCTGCACCCTACGTACCCCCCTTTACTGAGGACAGGGCTGCATGTACAGTAGCAGTGACATGAGGAATTGAAGCAGCAGGAATCCGCATTTATACAGTGTAAGGAGTGGGGTCCCACAGCAGCACAGAGTATAACAGATGAGTGATGTGTCACTGAGAACAGGGCTGCATACAGAGGTGCTTGAAAGTTTGTGAACCCTTCAGAATTTTTTTTATTTCTGCTGAAATTTTTCCTAAAACAGCCTCAGATTTTGACACGAGTCCTGAAACTAGATGAAATGAAATGAAACCAAATCACACAAGTGAGACAAAACATGTACTCATTTTTTTATTGAGGAAAATGATCCAATATCACATATCTGCGAGTGTCAAAAGTATGTGACACTTTGCTGTCAGTATCTGGTATGACCCCTTGTGCAGTAATTACTGCATGTAACGTTCCCGGTAATTGCTGATGAGTCCTGAACATCGGCTTGGAGGAATTTTACCCCATTCCTCCGTACAAAACAGCTTCACCTCTGTTATGTTGGTGGGTTTCCTCCTATGATCTGCTCACTTCAGGTCCTTCCACAACATTTCCATTGGAATAAGGTCAGGACTTTGACTTGGCCATTCCAAAACTTAAAATGTATTCTTCATTAACCATTCTTTGGTCAAATGACTTGTGTGTTCTGAGTTGTCTTGCTGCATTGACCCAAATTCCCTTGAGATGACCCTCATGGACAGATAAGATCTGTAGCAAACTGCAGACGGGCAGCAATGTTCTTTCTGGAGAGCAGCGGCTTTCTCCCTGCAATCTTGCCATGCACACCATTATTGTTCAGTGTCCTCCTGATGGTGGACTCTTGAACATTAATACCTCTTTAAGACAGAAACTGAAATTACCGGGTGAAGCAGTTCCACCCGGTAATTTCATGAAACGTATGGGTCCTTTTTCTGTGTGAAAGGGTCGACCCGGCTTGAAATTCCCAGAACTTCGACCCTGGAATCTACCAGGTTCATAACATGGGAATTTCGACCCGTATTGACCCTTTCACACAGGCAAAATACCAGTGTTAATCTGCAAATTACCGGGTCTTTCAGACTTTTAGGTCGGAAAGTGGTATAACATTAGCTAATGTGAGAAAGGCCTTCAGTTGCTTAGAGGTTACCTTGGGTTCCTTTGTGATCTTGTGAACTATTAGACGCCTTGCTCTTGGCGTGATCTTTGTTGGTCGACCACTCCTGGGAAGGGTAATAATAGTCTGGAATTTCCTCCATTTGTACACAGTCTGTCTGACTGTTGATTGGTGGAGTCCAAACTCTTTAGATATGGTTCTGTAACCTTTTCCAGTCTGAGGAGCATCAACAACTCTTCTTCTGAGGTCCTCAGAAATCTCCTTTGTGCGTGGCATTATACACTGCCACAAACGTGTTGTGAACATCAGAATTTGATGGATCCCTGTTCTTTTAAAAAGACAGGTTGTCCACTCACACCTGATTGCTATCCCATAGATTGAAAATATCCGACTCTTAATTCCACCTTCGAAATATCTGCTAAGCCTAAAGGTTCACAAACTTTTGGCACTCACATATGTGATATTGGAAAATTTACATCAATAAAAAAATGAGACGTCTAATGTTTTTGTCTCATTTGGTTCTTTATCTACTTTTAGGACTTGTGTAAAAATCTGAGGTAGTTTTAGGCCAAATTTCAGCATATAGAAATTCTAAAGGATTCACTAACTTTCAAGCACCACTGTATGATAGGGGCAGTGATATAAGGTAAGGAGGGGAATGAGGGCAGCTCACAGACTGAGAGTTATATAGTGGGAGGAGCAGGGTCCCCAGCAGCACAGAGTATTTCAGGAGATGAGTGATGTGTCAGTGAGGCCAGGTCTGCATGTGACAAGGGCAGGGACATGATGTGAGGGGAATGGAGGCAGCAGGAAGTCACAGACTGAGAGTTATATAGTGGGAGGAGCAGGGTCCCCAGCAGCACAGAGTATATCAGGAGATGAGTGATGTGTCAGTGACAGGGCTGCATGTGACAAGGGCAGTGACATGATGTGAGGAGGGGAATGGAGGCAGCAGGAAGCCACAGACTGAGAGTTATATAGTGGAAGGAGCAGGGTCCCAGCAGCACAGAGTATATCAGGAGATGAGTGATGTGTCAGTGAGGACAGGGCTGCATGTGACAGGGGCAGGATGTGAGGAGGGGAATGGAGGCAGCAGGAAGCCACAGATTGAAAGTTATATAGTGGAAGGAGCAGGGTCCCAGCAGCACAGAGTATATCTGGAGATGAGTGATGTGTCAGTGAGGACAGGGCTGCATGTGACAGGGGCAGTGACATGATGTGAGATGGGGAATGGAGGCAACAGGATGCCACAGACTGAGAGTTATATAGTGGGAAGAGCAGGGTCCCCAGCAGCACAGAGTATATCAGGAGATGAGTGATGTGTCAGTGAGGACAGGGCTGCATGTGACAGGGGCAGGGACATGATGTGAGGAGGGGAATGGAGGCAGCAGGAAGCCACAGACTGAGAGTTATATAGTGGGAGGAGCAGGGTCCCCAGCAGCACAGAGTATATCAGGAGATGAGTGATGTGTCAGTAAGGACAGGGCTGCATGTGACAGGGGCAGTGACATGATGTGAGGAGGGGAATGGAGGCAACAGGAAGCCACAGACAGAGTTATATAGTGGGAAGAGCAGGGTCCCCAGCAGCACAGAGTATATCAGATGAGTGACGTGTCAGTGAGGACAGGGCTGCATGTGACAGGGGCAGTGACATGATGCGAGGAGGGGAATGGAGGCAACAGGAAGCCACAGACTGATAGTTATATAGTGGGAGGAGCAGGGTCCCCAGCAGCACAGAGTATATCAGGAGATGAGTGATGTGTCAGTGAGGACAGGACTGCATGTGGCAGGGGCAGTGACATGATGTGAGGAGGAGAATGGAGGCAGCAGGAAGCCACAGACTGAGAGTTATATAGTGGGAGTAGCAGGGTCCCCAGCAGCACAGAGTATATCAGGAGATGAGTGATGTGTCAGTGAGGACAGGACTGCATGTGACAGGGGCACTGACATGATGTGAGGAGGGGAATGGAGGCAGCAGGAAGCCACAGACTGAGAGTTATATAGTGGGAGGAGCAGGGTCCCCAGCAGCACAGAGTATATCAGGAGATGAGTGATGTGTCAGTGAGGACAGGGCTGCATGTGGCAGGGGCAGTGACATGATGTGAGGAGGAGAATGGAGGCAGCAGGAAGCCACAGACTGAGAGTTATATAGTGGGAGTAGCAGGGTCCCCAGCAGCACAGAGTATATCAGGAGATGAGTGATGTGTCAGTGAGCACAGGACTGCATGTGGCAGGGCAGTGACATGATGTGAGGAGAATGGAGGCAGCAGTAAGCCACAGACTGAGTTATATAATGGAATGGTCCAGTCAGTACAGTGCAATAATGGAAAATTCTGGTATCACTGATGTGGCATCATACAAACCTGTATATGAAACAAAGCTCTTACACTGCATCTGGAGGGGTTGCAATTTTCGTCCTTCTTAAAGTGTACCTGCACCTAGTGACATTGGTGGCAGCCATTCTATGGGCTGAAGCAATAGTAGAGAGAGTAGCTTACCACTGGAAATAGCGACTTCATTGATTCATGCCTCAGTGATGTTAGTAATTCTTTAAGTCATGCCTTAGTGATGTTAGTGATTCTTGTAGTCATGCCTCAGTGATGTTAGTGAATCTTTGAGTCACGCCTCAGTGATGTTAGTGAATCTTTGAGTCACGCCTCAGTGATGTTTGTGAATCTTTGAGTCATGCCTCAGTGATATTAGTGATTCTTTAAGTCATGCCTCAGTGATGTTAGTGATTCTTTAAGTCATGCCTCAGTGATGTTAGTGAATCTTTGAGTCATGCCTCAGTGATGTTAGTGATTCTTTAAGTCATGCCTCAGTGATGTTAGTGAATCTTTGAGTCATGCCTCAGTGATGTTAGTGATTCTTTAAGTCATGCCTCAGTGATGTTAGTGAATCTTTGAGTCATGCCTCAGTGATGTTATTGATTATTAACAAATGGATAGACTGCACCCCTGGCTCAGCCTGAGCTGTCTTTCTGGTACTCTGGCTTACTCCTACGGTGAAAAAAGTGCTGGCTGATTAAAATCCGTCTGAAGAGCAAGGGAGGAAGCTGTAATCTTTGTGGGAAGGCATAGACACATCAATATGTTAGGCATCGCTCCTAACGCACAAACAGGAATATCGAGGTGTTCTCCGAGATGACGTCATACATCTTTCTACAAATAAGTTATCAGTAGATGAAAAAATAAGAATTTACTTACCGATAATTCTATTTCTCGGAGTCCGTAGTGGATGCTGGGGTTCCTGAAAGGACCATGGGGAATAGCGGCTCCGCAGGAGACAGGGCACAAAAAGTAAAGCTTTAGGATCAGGTGGTGTGCACTGGCTCCTCCCCCTATGACCCTCCTCCAAGCCTCAGTTAGGATACTGTGCCCGGACGAGCGTACACAATAAGGAAGGATTTTGAATCCCGGGTAAGACTCATACCAGCCACACCAATCACACTGTACAACCTGTGATCTGAACCCAGTTAACAGTATGATAACAGCGGAGCCTCTGAAAAGATGGCTCACAACAATAATAACCCGATTTTTGTAACTATGTACAAGTATTGCAGATAATCCGCACTTGGGATGGGCGCCCAGCATCCACTACGGACTCCGAGAAATAGAATTATCGGTAAGTAAATTCTTATTTTCTCTATCGTCCTAGTGGATGCTGGGGTTCCTGAAAGGACCATAGGGATTATACCAAAGCTCCCAAACGGGCGGGAGAGTGCGGATGACTCTGCAGCACCGAATGAGAGAACTCCAGGTCCTCCTCAGCCAGGGTATCAAATTTGTAGAATTTAGCAAACGTGTTTGCCCCTGACCAAGTAGCTGCTCGGCAAAGTTGTAAAGCCGAGACCCCTCGGGCAGCCGCCCAAGATGAGCCCACTTTCCTTGTGGAATGGGCTTTTACTGATTTTGGCTGTGGCAATCCTGCCACAGAATGTGCAAGCTGAATTGTACTACAAATCCAACGAGCAATCGTCTGCTTAGAAGCAGGAGCACCCAGCTTGTTGGGTGCATACAGGATAAACAGCGAGTCAGATTTTCTGACTCCAGCCGTCCTGGAAACATATATTTTCAAGGCCCTGACAACGTCAAGCAACTTAGAGTCCTCTAAGTCCTAGGTAGCCGCAGGTACCACAATAGGTTGGTTCATGTGAAATGCAGAAACCACCTTAGGTAGAAATTGAGGACGAGTCCTCAATTCCGCCCTGTCAGAATGAAAAATTAAGTAAGGGCTTTTATATGATAAAGCCGCCAATTCTGACACACGCCTGGCTGAAGCCAAGGCTAACAGCATCGACACCTTCCATGTGAGATATTTTAAGTCCACAGTGGAAAGTGGTTCAAACCAATGTGACTTTAGAAAACTCAACACCACATTGAGATCCCAAGGTGCCACTGGAGGCACAAAAGGAGGCTGTATGTGCAGGACCCCTTTTACAAATGTCTGAACTTCAGGTACTGAAGCCAGTTCTTTCTGGAAGAAAATCGACAGGGCCGAAATTTGAACCTTAATGGACCCTAATTTTAGGCCCATAGACAGTCCTGTTTGCAGGAAATGAAGGAAACGACCCAGTTGAAATTCCTCTGTAGGGGCCTTCTTGGCCTCCCACCACGCAACATATTTACGCCAAATGCGGTGATAATGTTTTGCGGTTACGTCCTTCCTGGCTTTGACCAGAGTAGGGATGACTTCTTCTGGAATGCCTTTTTCCCTCAGGATCCGGCGTTCAACCGCCATGCCGTCAAACGCAGCCGCGGTAAGTCTTGGAACAGACAAGGCTCCTGCAGTAGCAGGTCCTTTCTTAGAGGTAGAGGCCACGGTTCGTCCGTGAGCATCTCTTGAAGTTCCGGGTACCAAGTCCGTCTTGGCCAATCCGGAACCACGAGTATAGTTCTTACTCCTCTCCTTCTTATGATCCTCAGTACTTTTGGTATGAGAGGCAGAGGAGGGAACACATACACTGACTGGTACACCCACGGCGTTACCAGAGCGTCCACTGCTATTGCCTGAGGGTCCCTTGACCTGGCGCAATATCTGTCCAGTTTTTTGTTGAGGCGGGACGCCATCATGTCCACCTTTGGTTTTTCCCAACGGTTTACAATCAGGTGGAAGACTTCTGGGTGAAGTCCCCACTCTCCCGGGTGAAGGTCGTGTCTGCTGAGGAAGTCTGCTTCCCAGTTGTCCACTCCCGGAATGAATACTGCTGACAGTGCTATCACATGATTTTCCGCCCAGCGAAGAATCCTTGCAGCTTCTGCCATTGCCCTCCTGCTTCTCGTGCCGCCCTGTCTGTTTACGTGGGCGACTGACGTGATGTTGTCCGATTGGATCAACACCGCCTGACCCTGAAGCAGAGGTTTTGCTTGACTTAGGGCATTGTAAATGGCCCTTAGTTCCAGAATGTTTATATGAAGAGACGTTTCCAGGCTTGACCACAGGCCCTGGAAATTCCTTCCCTGTGTGACTGCTCCCCAGCCTCTCAGGCTGGCATCCGTGGTTACCAGGATCCAATCCTGAATGCCAAATCTGCGGCCCTCTAGTAGATGAGCACTCTGCAGCCACCACAGGAGAGACACCCTTGTCCTTGGCGACAGGGTTATCCGCTGATGCATCTGCAGATGCGATCCGGACCATTTGTCCAGTAGATCCCACTGAAATGTTCTTGCATGGAATCTTCCGAATGGAATCGCTTCGTAAGAAGCCACCATTTTCCCCAGGACCCTCGTGCACTGATGCACTGAGACCTGTCCTGGTTTTAGGAGGTTCCTGACTAGCTCGGATAACTCCCTGGCCTTCTCCTCCGGGAGAAACACCTTCTTCTGGACTGTGTCCAGAATCATTCCTAGGAACAGTAGACGTGTCGTTGGAATCAGCTGCGATTTTGGAATATTTAGAATCCACCCGTGCTGACGTAACACTACCTGAGATAGTGCTACTCCGACTTCTAACTGTTCCCTGGATCTTGCCCTTATCAGGAGATCGTCCAAGTAAGGGATAATTAAAATGTCTTTTCTTCTTAGAAGAATCATCATTTCGGCCATTACCTTGGTAAAGACCCGAGGTGCCGTGGACAATCCAAACGGCAGCGTCTGAAACTGATAATGACAGTTTTGTACTACAAACCTGAGGTACCCTTGGTGAGAAGGGTATATCGGGACGTGGAGATAAGCATCCTTGATGTCCAGAGACACCATATAGTCCCCTTCTTCCAGGTTTGCTATCACTGCTCTGAGTGACTCCATCTTTTAAAATTGGTCTCACCGAGCCGTCCGGCTTCGGTACCACAAACAGCGTGGAATAATACCCCTTTCCTTGTTGCAGGAGGGGTACCTTGATTATCACCTGCTGGGAATACAGCTTGTGAATGGCTGCCAAAACTGCCTCCCTGTCGGAGGGAGACTTTGGTAAAGCAGACTTCAGGAAACGACGAGGGGGAAACGCCTCGAATTCCAGTTTGTACCCCTGCGATACTACCTGTAGAATCCAGGGATCCACTTGCGAGTGAGCCCACTGCGCGTTGAAATTCTTGAGACGGGCCCCCACCATATCTGAGTCTGCTTGTAAAGCCCCAGCGTCATGCTGAAGACTTGGCAGAAGCAGGGGAGGGCTTCTGCTCCTGTGAAGCGGCTGCATGGTGCAGTCTTTTTCCTCTTCCTCTGCCCCGGGGCAGAAAAGAGTGGCCTTTTGCTCGCTTGTACTTATGGGAACGAAAGGACTGAGTTTGAAAAGACGGTGTCTTTTTCTGCTGATGTGGAGTGACCTGGGGTAAAAAGGTGGATTTTCCAGCCGTTGCCGTGGCCACCAGGTCCGATAGACCAGCCCCAAATAACTCCTCCCCTTTATACGGCAATACTTCCATGTGCCGTTTGGAATCCGCATCCCCTGACCACTGTCGCGTCCATAACGCTCTTCTGGCAGAGATGGACATAGCACTTATTCTTGATGCCAGGGTGCAAATATCCCTCTGTGCATCACGCATATATAGTAGTGCATCCTTTAAATGTTCTATAGTTAACAAAATATTGTCCCTATCCAGGGTATCAATATTCTCGGTCAGGGAATCCGACCATGCGACTCCAGCACTGCACATCCAGGCTGAGGCGATTGCTGGTCGCAGTATAACACCAGTATGTGTGTATATACTTTTTAGGATTTTTTTTTTTTTGAGGGTAGCCGTATCAGGAGACGGTAACGCTACTTGTTTTGATAAACGTGTCTACCCTAGGGGGTGTTTCCCAACGCGCCCTAACCTCTGGCGGGAAAGGATATAATGCTAATAATTTTTTAGAAATTAGCTGTTTTTTATCGGGGGAAACCCACGCTTTTTCACACACCTCATTTATTTCCTCTGACTCAGGAAAAAATATTGGTAGTTTTTTCTCTCCCCACATAATACCCTTCTTTGTGGTACTTGTAGTGTCAGAAAGGTTCAATGCCTCTTTCATTGCCGTGATCATGTAACGTGTGGCCCTACTGGACATTACGTTTGTCTCGTCACCGTCGACACTAGACTCAGTATCTGTGTCAGGGTCTGTGTCGACCCACTGAGGTAACAGGCGTTTTAGCGCCCCTGACGGTGTCTGAGACGCCTGGACAGGCACTAATTGATTTGCCGGCTGTCTCATGTCGTCAACAGTTTTCTGCAAATTGCTGACATTATCACTTAATTGTTTAAATACAATCATCCAGTCAGGTGTCGACTCCCTAGGGGGTGACATCACCAACACAGGCAACTGCTCCGCCTCCACATAATTTTCCTCCTCATACATGTCGACACACGCGTACCGACACACAGCACACACACCGGGAATGCTCTGATAGAGGACAGGACCCCACTTAGCCCTTTGGAGAGACAGAGGGAGAGTCTGCCAGCACACACCCAGCGCTATATATATATATACAGGGATAACCTTATATAAGTGTTATTCCCTTATAGCTGCTGTTATTATCGTTATTTGCTGCCAAAAATGCCCCCCCTTCTCTTTTTTACCCTGATTCTGAAGCAGGACTGCAGGGGAGAGTCAGGGAGCCGTCCTTCCAGCGGAGCTGTGAGGGAAAATGGCGCTTGTGTGCTGAGGAGATAGGCTCCGCCCCTTCACGACGTCCTTATCTCCCGCTTTTCTGTGTAAAATGGCAGGGGATTAAAATACATCCATATAGCCCAGGAGCTATATGTGATGTATTCTGTTTTGCCACCTAAGGTATTCCGTTATATTGCGTCTCAGGGCGCTCCCCCCCCAGCGCCCTGCACCCTCAGTGACCGGAGTGTGAAGTGTGCTGAGAGCAATGGCGCACAGCTGCGGTGCTGTGCGCTACCTTAGTCTGAAGACAGGATGTCTTCTGCCGCCGATTTCACCGGACCTCTTCGTCTCTTCTGGCTCTGTAAGGAGGACGGCGGCGCGGCTCCGGTGACCCATCCAGGCTGAACCTGTGATCGTCCCTCTGGAGCTAGTGTCCAGTAGCCTAAGAAACCCGATCCACTCTGCACTCAGGTGAGTCCGTTTCTTCTCCCCTTAGTCCCACGATGCAGTGAGCCTGTTGCCAGCAGGACTCACTGAAAATAAAAAAACCTAACTAAACTTTTATTCTAAGCAGCTCAGGAGAGCCACCTAGATTGCACCCTTCTCGGCCGGGCACAAAAATCTAACTGAGGCTTGGAGGAGGGTCATAGGGGGAGGAGCCAGTGCACACCACCTGATCCTAAAGCTTTACTTTTTGTGCCCTGTCTCCTGCGGAGCCGCTATTCCCCATGGTCCTTTCAGGAACCCCAGCATCCACTAGGACGATAGAGAAAAACCTTTAAGCACTAGGTGCTCACCTGCTTTTTCCCTGGAGAGAAGTGCTGCAGGCAGTGGGTGTCCGCAGTATGTGATCTGTTACAAACCAAGAATTAAAATACACTGTTCAGTGTAACCCTGATATTGCACCGCAGCTCTGCTAAACAGCTAAAGCTCATCCTTAAAACATGGAACATTATCATGGTAGGATCTGAGGATTAAATAAAAAAAAAAAGCGTAAACACTACAGTCATTTAAGCTGCTGTGACATCACTGGCGGCCCAGCCTTGAGCATGAATCATCCAGGCCATAGTGTGCATTTTGTGAAGAGCAAGTAGGTCAAAATCTCAGTGCCTGTTATTTTGCTTTACTGGCACCCTGCATATTTAGTTACATATAGACACTGCAGTTATTGCATGTATTCTTGAGCTCAGTAATTACTCTTAGTAATTCACAATGGATTTGTGTAGTAGCCTGTTTTGATCTCTCCACGGTGAATTTAATTCTGTTTTGGTCAGTCTGTCGTGTATGTACTGTGGTGCTGTGTAACCTTATTACACCTAGGGCCTAATTCAGAGTTGATCGCAGCTGTAAATTTGTTAGCAGTTGGGCAAAACCATGTGCACTGGTAACGGGAGGGGGCTCAGAAGGGAGACACCCCATTTACTATATGTGGAGGTATGATTCATTAAGCAAACGAGATCCAAAGGTAGACAAGGAATTAACCGCACGTGCCAGAACAATCACTGTGATTTTTTTTTAAATGTTTACACATATGAACAAGATAGGCTTTACCTTTGAAAGACAGGACACAAACCATAATAAACTAAATTTCACTGCACTTTTTTATAATAGTTTTTCTGCGTGGTATTGAATGTGTTGAATAAGGCCTACAAAGTATGTGGGTTTTTTTTTTTTTTTTTAAGCCATCAATAACAGCACGTAGCGTAGACAGAAAAAAGCTAACTGATAATTGGAAAAAAATATACGGGACAATTTGCCAAAGCGCAAAGCCTTTTTGAATTGTTCCGCCACAAAACTTATTGGGGCGGGGGAATCATTTTTAAATAAAAAAAATTTTCAATGTATTTTTTTTTTGTTCCAATATTTTTAATCTATTTGAAACTATTTTTGTATTTTTTATTGACAACTGGAAATAAAAGGCACCCATCCCGGAAGCAGTATTGTAAGTTAAACGTGACTGAACCGGGCCAGTATTGCCAGATTAAAGGTCCATTCTTTACTTCAAATGGATATCAGGTTTTTATTAGTGCCAGTCTGTCTGCAAAGATCGTATTTCGATGATATAATACAAAAACCTAATTCCAGGGAATAAAATGGATAAAAAAGTGTAGAGATTTTTTCTTTCTTGAAGATTTGTCTTTTTTTCTTGGAATTTGTTCCATATTCTACAAGTCATTAAAAAAAAATTATTTATTTTTTTAAGTTAGATTTTTTTTTTTCTCTTAACTTTTAAAAGGTCCTAAAATCTGTAATGGACGTCAAACATCCTAAAAATAAGTTATCATATGCAAAACAGTAATTTAATGAAATTAGACAAAAGCATTAAAATTATGTTATTAAATGTTTCAATGTTTGTTTTCTATATTTAAAAAATAAACAAAAAATCCCTCAAATGTATTCCTGTAGAAAAGAAAACACTTAGAACAATATACATTTTCTATTTTTTTTTCTACTGCAAAAAATATATTTTATAATAAGCAGTTATTAGTAGTGACATTTAAAAAAACATTTTTGCAGTTATTCTAAACTGTTCTTTTTTTAAAATTTTATTTTTGCTTATAGCACCTTAAAGGCCTGATATGCATGGTCATTAAATTTAGTTTTATATTTTTTCCTTCAACAGCCTATTAAATATGTTTTGATGCTGATAGTCCTTAAATAATATACATGAAGAAAGTTGGATCTCTGCATACATCACCCCTGACTAAACCATGACATACTTAACTGTAAATGTGTACGCCTTTTTTCCAACCGGTTACAGAAGATTAGACACAAGTGGAGATGACTCGGTTTGATGCAACTAAGTCAGGCCCTTAGTTTTTCACTAGTAGTCGCTTTAGGTATAATTTGACATTGCTTACAAAATTCACTGCATATTTAAATTATAACCCCAATTGGCCTAAAGTGCGTCTGTCGGCCACTCGCAGCTGAGACAGCAATTTTGTGTACTGAACCAATATTAAGTAGCAGTCTATCCAGAGCTGGACCATCCATTCGCCAAAATAAGCACCTGACTGGGGCCCAAATTAGTGTAGCAGGTTTTCATGTGGGCAAAAGGGGCCCCAAACCAGTATCTGGTCTAGGGCCACATGGGATCTCCATCAGGTTCTGAATTTATTACCCATTGCAAATTTCTTCTGTGTCCGAAAAAAATGCTTGTTTTTTTTTTTGTAGCGTAAAGTCTTGCATAAAGTAGGAGAACCGTTATACCACAAATTAATATTCAATCTCAAGGATTAACTGAATTTAATCTTTCACTGTATTTTAAATTAAATGCATAATAAGAATTTACTTACCGATAATTCTATTTCTCGGAGTCCGTAGTGGATGCTGGGGTTCCTGAAAGGACCATGGGGAATAGCGGCTCCGCAGGAGACAGGGCACAAAAAAGTAAAGCTTTTACCAGATCAGGTGGTGTGCACTGGCTCCTCCCCCTATGACCCTCCTCCAGACTCCAGTTAGGTACTGTGCCCGGACGAGCGTACACAATAAGGGAGGCAATTTGAATCCCGGGTAAGACTCATACCAGCCACACCAATCACACCGTACAACTTGTGATCTAAACCCAGTTAACAGTATGATAACAGAAAGAGCCTCTTAAAGATGGCTCCTTAACAATATAACCCGAATTTGTTAACAATAACTATGTACAGTATTGCAGATAATCCGCACTTGGGATGGGCGCCCAGCATCCACTACGGACTCCGAGAAATAGAATTATCGGTAAGTAAATTCTTATTTTCTCTATCGTCCTAAGTGGATGCTGGGGTTCCTGAAAGGACCATGGGGATTATACCAAAGCTCCCAAACGGGCGGGAGAGTGCGGATGACTCTGCAGCACCGAATGAGAGAATTCCAAGTCCTCTTTTGCCAGGGTATCAAATTTGTAGAATTTTACAAACGTGTCTTCCCCCGACCACGTAGCTGCTCGGCAGAATTGTAATGCCGAGACCCCTCGGGCAGCCGCCCAAGATGAGCCCACCTTCCTTGTGGAATGGGCCTTAACAGATTTAGGCTGTGGCAGGCCTGCCACAGAATGAGCAAGTTGAATTGTGTTACAAATCCAACGAGCAATCGTCTGCTTAGAAGCAGGGGCACCCAACTTGTTGGGTGCATATAGTATCAACAGCGAGTCAGATTTTCTGACTTCAGCCGTCCTTGAAATGTATATTTTTAAGGCTCTGACAACGTCCAACAACTTGGAGTCCTCCAAGTCGCCAGTGGCCGCAGGCACCACAATAGGTTGGTTCAGGTGAAACGCTGATACCACCTTAGGGAGAAAATGCGGACGAGTCCTCAGTTCTGCCCTATCCGAATGGAAGATTAGATAAGGGCTTTTATAAGATAAAGCCGCCAATTCAGATACTCTCCTGGCGGAAGCCAGGGCCAGTAACATAGTCACTTTCCATGTGAGATATTTAAAATCCACCTTTTTCAATGGTTCAAACCAATGGGATTTGAGGAAATCTAAAACTACATTTAGATCCCACGGTGCCACCGGAGGCACCACAGGAGGCTGTATATGCAGTACTCCTTTAACAAAAGTCTGTACCTCAGGAACTGAGGCCAATTCTTTTTGGAAGAATATTGACAGGGCCGAAATTTGAACCTTAATAGATCTCAATTTGAGACCCCTAGACAATCCTGATTGTAGGAAATGTAGGAAACGACCCAGTTGAAATTCCTCCGTCGGAACACTCCGATCCTCGCACCACGCGACATATTTTCGCCAAATGCGGTGATAATGTTTCGCGGTGACTTCCTTCCTTGCCTTAATCAAGGTAGGAATGACTTCTTCTGGAATGCCTTTCCCTTTTAGGATCTGGCGTTCAACCGCCATGCCGTCAAACGCAGCCGCGGTAAGTCTTGAAAGAGACAGGGACCCTGTTGTAGCAGGTCCCTTCTCAGAAGTAGAGGGCACGGGTCGTCCGTGACCAACTCTTGAAGTTCCGGGTACCAAGTCCTTCTTGGCCAATCCGGAGCCACTAGTATTTCTTACTCCTCCTCACCGTATAATCTTCAATACCTTTGGTATGAGAGGCAGAGGAGGAAACACATATACTGATTTGTACACCCAAGGTGTTACCAGTGCGTCCACAGCTATTGCCTGTGGATCTCTTGACCTGGCGCAATACTTGTCCAGTTTCTTGTTGAGGCGAGACGCCATCATGTCTACCATTGGTCTTTCCCAACAGTTTATTAGCATGTGGAAGACTTCTGGATGAAGACCCCCCTCTCCCGGGTGTATATCGTGTCTGCTGAGGAAGTCTGCTTCCCAGTTGTCCACGCCCGGGAAGAACACTGCTGACAGTGCTATTACGTGATTCTCCGCCCAGCGAAGAATCTTGGCAGCTTCTGCCATTGCACTCCTGCTTCTTGTGCCGCCCTGTCTGTTTACATGGGCGACCGCCGTGATGTTGTCCGACTGAATCAACACCGGTTTTCCTTGCAGGAGTGGTTCCGCCTGGCTTAGAGCATTTTAGATTGCTCTTAGTACCAGAATGTTTATGTGAATAGACTTTTCCAGGTTCGTCCATACCCCCTGGAAGTTTCTTCCTTGTGTGACTGCTCCCCAACCTCTCAGGCTGGCGTCCGTGGTCACCAGGATCAAATCCTGTATGCCGAATCTGCGGCCCTCCAATAGATGAGCCTTTTGCAACCACCACAGAAGATATACCCTTGTCCTTGAATAAAATATTTTCAGTCAGGGAATCCGACCAAGCCAACCCAGCACTGCATCTCCAGGCTGATGGCGATCGCTGGTCGCAGTATAACCACCGTATGTGTGTATATACTTTTTAGGATATTTTTCCAGCTTCCTATCAGCTGGCTCCTTGAGGGCGGCCGTATCTGGAGACGGTAACGCCACTTGATAAGCGTGTGAGCGCCTTATCACCCTAAGGGGTGTTTCCCAACGTACCCTAATTTCTGGCGGGAAAGGGTATAACGCCAATATTTGCTATCGGGGTAACCCTACGCATCATCACACACTTCATTTTATTTTATCTGATTCAGGAAAAACTACAGGTAGTTTTTTCACTCCCACATAATACCCTTTCTTGTGGTACTTGTAGTATCAGAAACACGTAACACCTCCTTCATTGCCCTTAACGTGTGGCCCTAATGAGAAATACGTTTGTTTATTCACCGTCGACACTGTATTCAGTGTCCGTGTCTGTGTCTGTGTCGACCGACTGAGGTAAATGGGCGTTTTTTAAAACCCCTGACGGTGTTTCTGAGACGCCTGGACCGGTCCTAATAGATTGTCGGCCGTCTCATGTCGTCAACCGACCTTGCAGCGTGTTGACATTCTCACGTAATTCTCTAAATAAGCCATCCATTCCGGTGTCGACTCCCTAGAGAGTGACATCACCATTACAGGCAATTTCTCCGCCTCCTCACCAACATCGTCCTCATACATGTCGACACACACGTACCGACACACAGCACACACACCGGGAATGCTCTGACAGAGGACAGGACCCACTAGCCCTTTGGGGAGACAGAGGGAGAGTCTGCCAGCACACACCAAAAACGCTATAATTATATAGGGACAACCTTATATAAGTGTTTCTCCCTTATAGCATCTTTTATATATATACAATATCGCCAAAATCAGTGCCCCCCCTCTCTGTTTTAACCCTGTTTCTGTAGTGCAGTGCAGGGGAGAGCCTGGGAGCCTTCTCTCCAGCTTTTCTGTGAGAGAAAATGGCGCTGTGTGCTGAGGAGATAGGCCCCGCCCCTTTTTCGGCGGCCTCGTCTCCCGCTATTTTTGAAGTTAGGCAGGGGTTAAATATCTCCATATAGCCTCTGTGGGCTATATGTGAGGTATTTTTTGCCTCTAATAAGGTTTTTATTTGCCTCTCAGAGCGCCCCCCCCAGCGCTCTGCACCCTCAGTGACTGTTGTGTGAAGTGTGCTGAGAGGAAAATGGCGCACAGCTGCAGTGCTGTGCGCTACCTTTATGAAGACTCAGGAGTCTTCAGCCGCCGATTTTGGACCTCTTCTCTCTTCAGCGTCTGCAAGGGGGCCGGCGGCGCGGCTCCGGTGACCATCCAGGCTGTACCTGTGATCGTCCCTCTGGAGCTAGTGTCCAGTAGCCAAGCAGCAAATCCACTCTGCACGCAGGTGAGTTCACTACTTCTCCCCTAAGTCCCTCGTTGCAGTGATCCTGTTGCCAGCAGGACTCACTGTAAAGTAAAAAACCTAAGCTAAACTTTCTCTAAGCAGCTCTTTAGGAGAGCCACCTAGATTGCACCCTTCTCGTTCGGGCACAAAATCTAACTGGAGTCTGGAGGAGGGTCATAGGGGGAGGAGCCAGTGCACACCACCTGATCTGGTAAAAGCTTTACTTTTTTGTGCCCTGTCTCCTGCGGAGCCGCTATTCCCCATGGTCCTTTCAGGAACCCCAGCATCCACTTAGGACGATAGAGAAATTTCATTTAAATACCATGTTGCAAAAATGAGACTTACCCCAATTCTTACAACAGTCTTTCAGATTTTAGTTTAGATGACTTTTAGTTTAGATGACTCTTGCGCAAACTGGGCTGGCCACAGACGTTCAAATGTTTTCTGTTAATGTAATAGTATTGTGTGTGTGTGATCCCATTTGGGACAGGACCTAAAAAACTAGAATTGTGCAAGCCAGTTGTTCATGTATACGGACAATAGGCACCATGAAAGTGAATGTATGATAAGCCCTGTTGGGTCATAGCCACCGCCTTCCCAGACAAAAGACATCAGGTTAAAATACACACACAGAGAGACACGACTGTTTACTTCACAAAAACACATTAGGGTGAGGGTTTTTTATCGTTATGTTTCTTATTCTTTTTTATCAGCAGCACAATAAAAAAAACACAAAGAAACAACAAACAAAAACAAATAAAGACGACAACACTTTTTTTTTTAACCGAGAATTCAGATTTTTTTCTTCTATTTTTTTCACGGTTTCTGCTGTAATTTTTTTCACATTTTTGTAACATGCAAGCAGTTTTTTTTCAGAATTTTTTTCATTTTTTGATATTTTTCAACCTTAAAACAACTTTTTTTTTTTTTGCAATTCACATTTTTTTTTTCAACTGAGACTTTTTTAAACATCAAAAAAAATTTGTTCAGACGGGAGGGAGGGAGTAAGGGAGACGAGGGAGCGGGAGATTTCAATCCCCTTCTCTGCTAGTGGGGATGTGTCGCAGGTCCCTCTGGTGGGAAAGGGATAATGGAGGAGAGGAACGGGAGGTTGCAACATGTCATGTCTTCACCAGGGAGAGGTTGCCATTTTTTTTTTCAAGACAGAAGAAAGGTGAGTTAAAATGGCTGAACCATGCTTTAGTTGATGAGGTCACGCTTTACCAAGTCAGCCATTTTCTCAAAGCCTTCTGTTGACAGGAAACTAGTGGTACCAGTGCCACCTAAGAATGGCCCTACAGTTAACAAATGTTTGGCTCATCTTCAAAACATTTTCCAATGCTAAAAGTAACCTTTGGTATCTCAAGTTCCTTTCAGGTTGACCTTGTTTTCCAAACTCCTTCATTGTGTTTCTTCCCCACACATTTACCTCCATTTTGTACATGAGGTCTGTGTGACGTCAGACAAATGTAGGCAACTCCATCTTTTGGTCCTGACATGACTGATTCGACTTTAATTAATCTTGTGACTGTGTAAATTGCTCTCATGACTGTCACATGTTGCGGCTCTACATTTGAGTCATATCACACAAACTTCCCCAACCCCTTCATCATTACCGCTGACTCTCACAGTGACTCCCTGGCCTCTCGGACCTGCCGCTGGCTCTGCCGCTCCCTCTCTGCGTAAACCCTCCTTAGAACTCATTTCAGTTTTTCTCACGACCGGAGACGCTCTTTAAATGAAACAAACATGCAAATTTCAAGGCCGCTAACGGAGAAAACAGTTACAGCAAATCCAAAGACGAAAAAGCCAATTAGACACTCAGAAATCCAAGGGCACAACACACACAATGGGACCAGAGCCGCTCATACAATATGGCTGCTGTGGACGGCCATTTTGAAACTTGCTTCCTGTCGGACACTCTTTTTCAACATGCTTCTATGTTCTCATGACTTGTCATACTAAATAATCACTGAGTGTTCTTAATATGATCAATGTAGACTAAATAATGAACACTGTTGGGTGCCAAGCACCTGTTTAAAGACACTTTACTGATCAAAAATAAAAATAAAATAAATAAGGCTTTTTGTCAAGTAAAGGAGCAAATTGGGTTGTGGTCTGCATATAAAAAAACATAAACTGAAATCCATATAACATACAAGAGGGGACTTAAACTATTTGTACTTTTAGAAATCCCCTTTTAACATCCAAAAAACAAAAGTTCAGTTGTCACAGTAGACATCAAAGATCAGACAAATTATTGGACATATTCTTTACTCAGTAAAATTTTCATATCTTTACTGAATTAATAATGATTTCTGTGAGAATCAATATATATATATATATATATATTATTTATTTTTTTAAATTGTACTATATATATATATGAAATATTAAAGCTGAAGGCAGGACGAACCACTTTTCACTGTGGCGTGTTAAAAAACAATGAAAACTGCATAGATACAGTGAAAAAACCTTCCTTTTACCTGCTGAGCAAATCAATTTAATTTTGTGTCATAAACAACCTGCTGATACCATGAACTGATGGCCACTTCCTGGCTGATAAAGGGAACTATATATATATATATATATATATATATATATATATATATGACAACACAACAATCTGATGCTTATATATATTTTTTTATCGACAAAGGTTTTTTGCCAAAATTAGTTCAAAATGGCCGCCCCCTGATTTAGTTCTTGGCCGGAGTTGTTCATTCTTGCATGCACACGGGAAGCTGCCTGTCCCCTTCTCCTCTCCCCTCTGGATAAAAGTGTTTATTTTCAGGATAAAATAGATTTGAAATAATCACAGAAACAGCTAATTTTCATGCAAAAACGCGACGGAGATACTGACAGACAAAATGGAGGAAGAGCATTGAGGGGCTGTGATGCTGACATTTTCCTTTTCTTTCTTTTCTGCATAAAATATCGGACCGCTTTTGGCAGGGAATGAGAATGATATGTTACTCAGCTATATGCACTGAGAAGTGCGATTCTTGTACGCTCCCCCTGCTACTCCTGTAGTACCTTCTGCTCCCCACTAGATCCCATTATCAATGTCTCACTTTACCCCAACGCGGTATAAAGCAAGCAGCCCGAGTCACACACCTATGTTGTACTTGTGCACAAAAAAGGTCTCTTGCTATGTACTTCAATGTCATTTGCATCGTAGCCCACAAAAAAAGAAACTTTATACAACACTCAAAGCCCTGACCAATGGCCCAAAATCCTTTGCAACACCCTGTTGATGTCGCAAGCAGCACAGCTGTGAGGTCAGAGTACTTTATTGCTGTGTGACAAGATGAACAAACAAACTCACACTAACTGTTCTGCCGTTCTTTTGTATAGGGCCAGTTTTTTTAGTCGGTGGTAAAACGCGTTAGCAGTGGGTCAGCTGGTGTGGGACCCTACAGGGGCACGAGTTGAGCCGAGCAAGGCAGGAATTGGGACAAACTTTGGTTTATTATTACTTATATTTGGCTGGGGGAAAAAAGTGGATTAAAAAGAAGGTTAAGACGACTATTTAAAAAAATAAGTATAGATGGCAGAGTGTGCAAAACGGACATTAAAGACAATTTCTTGCATATACACCGTCAGAGAATTCTGAGATTCAGTACGAAGTTTTGTACAATTTAAATGAAAACATAGCCCAAATACACGTAACTCCCCCCCCCCCCCTAGAAAATAGCATTTTGCATCATTTTAAATATTTAGTTTCCATTGCCTTCAGTTTTAAAGATATTTTACACAGTCTTTCATATTTTTCCACAGCAATTAATCGGTGTGCCCTTTCTGTTGTGCCTTAGGTTGTGCCGCCAACTGTGTAAGTTTTCAGGAAGTGAGAAGTGCAAAGGAATATCACTTCCCCCAAGCACACATCATTGCATTCATCTGAAAGTATTACAACTAAGCTACGTGTATCTGTTGATCCAAAATACTCTTTTATGTAGGAAGGACCTCAATTATAGGTTTAGTAGGATCAGCCAGATAACTGGAGAGTAAAGGGATTACAGGAAGTGAGTACATAAGGGGACAGAGAGATACCCTATATCTAAAAAAAGGGTATGCAGGGATAGGATATATTTGTTTATAAGAGGAGTTACAGGGATGGGTAATATGGTATGATAGTAGGACATATAAGTAGGAGTAGTAGACGTCATAAGGAGATTCCTATGAAGCAACAGATATTATATTATACAACCCTGTACTGCTGTACTGTAACAAGGTAGGTGAGGCAACAGGAAGGACAATATCATGGAAGTATAAGGGACTATAGCTAATGGTTATACAAAGCAATAGAGTTAGCGGTTCATAAGGCAATAGAGGAAGTTATAAGGATTCACAGTTTATGAAAACAAAATAAAATATATATTGGATATTTTATATGAGAAGGCAAGCAATATGAGATTTTCCAACAGAACTTTGGCAAAAGAAAAAACTCATGTAAAATACTATGTAAAGAGGTGGAACGGAACAGATGAAGGGTGAGCAGCAAGTTCCTTCCTTGGTGCAGCGAGGAACGAGATGAGGCAATGCTTTCCCTGCCTATTGCTACGGCTTGCAGAATACACAACACACACAGTAACACAGAGCGGAGCCGCACTGTGTGTAAACGTCAGCATGCTTTTCACGTAGCATCCAGTCTTTCTCCGCCAGCGGCCGGGAACTAGAGAGGCCGCCAGCTTCCCAAGACGGATCACCAACGGGCTCACGTGCCCAGCCACCCTCCCTCCCCCCAAACACACTCGCATCACCACCTGACCGACAAAAACGGAAGAGATTCGGGAGGACGCGCACACACAAGACTTTGGGCAGAAACAAACACACTCGCCACCAGTCAAAAGAAAGGACAATGTAAAGCGCCAGGCCGGACCCTCTGCCAACGCCACATGTCCGGGGGTCCCCATGGAACACGTCCATCAACGTCAAATACAGCTTGGTTTTTTTTTTTGTTCTTTTTTTTTTTTTTTTGGTTTTTCAAACCTTGACAGACGGGATAATAAATAATAAAGATTTAAAAAACAAAAACAAAACAGGAAACAGACACAGAGGGAAAAAAAAAGAAATAAAACAAATATTTGGGAATTTTTCTGCCCTTTTTTCGCCCCCAGCTCCTGTGGGTGACAGGTGAAGATTTGGCTTTAGGTTGACGTCAGTTAACACTGTTGAGGGGTGCATTTTCTACTTAATATGCGGCCCCACAAACTCAAATTAGCTGATGGTAACCTAACTCCTGAGTGAAACCCACAGAGGCGAAAATGGGCTGACGCACTGACAGCTTCCTGATCTGTGCATAAATTCCAATACTTGTCATGTACATAATATTGTATCTCTTTTTTTTTTCTTTTTGTAATTCACAATTTTCTTTATCTTTCCTTTTAATCTGCATCGTGCATCTGTTTTATTTCAGAATCCCAGTGTCCCTCCAATAGAGGAGGCCAGCACAACACCCAGCACCACACAACAGATTATAATCATAATCTTCTTCTACATACCCAACCGCATCAGAAGCAGAGGAAGAAAACCGACGGCGAGGGGAGAAGAGGAAGAACAAAAGGGGAAAAGAGAGGAAGAATGGAGTGATACATGAGTTGAAGAGAGACCCAGAGGAGGGTGGTAGAGAGAGCCAGAGAAGGGTGGAAGAGAGAGGCAGAGAAGGGTGGTAGAGAAAGAAAGAAAACGGTGGTAGAGAGTGGGAGATGATGGTGGAACAAAGAGGCAGAGAAGGGTCGGTAGAGAGATGCAGAGAAGGGTGGAAGAGAGAGCCAGAGGATGATGATAGAGAGAGGCAAAGGATGGTGGGAGAGGCAGAGGATGGTGTAAGAGAGGAAGAGAAGGGCGGTACAGAGATGCAGGGGAGGGGGTTAAAGAGAGGCAGAGGATGGTGATAGAGAGTGGCAGAAAGGAGAATAAGAGTGTAGAGGGGAAGCAATAGTGAAGGTAGAAAGAGACAGTGGACAGAAGAAGATGGTAAAGGGATTATAATGGCAGAGGGAGATAGACAGAGGCGGTGAATGAGTGTATTAATGGTGTGGTATTGGTGGAGGGAGAAAAATAGAGGAGGAGAGAATGAGAGGGTAAAGTATGAGATAGGGCAGAGTGTGGGGGAGGATATTGGTGGGGCAGGACAGACGGAAGAGACAAATGAGAGGGAGCAGGGGGGATTATTGGTGGAGGGAAGTAAGATAGAGAAGAAAAATTAGAGGGTAGACAGTAGATATTGGTGGAGGATAAAAATACGGAGAAGAATGAAATGTAGAGGGTGGGGAAACATTGGAGGAGGGAAATGGACGCAGAGCAGATGAAGGATTTGAGATGACGAAGGGAAGAGGAAGAATTAGAGAGTAGAGGGAAGATATTGGTGGGGGGAAGAAAGACGGAGGAGGAGAATGAGAGGGTAGAGAGGAGATATTGGTGGAGGGAAGAAAGACGTAGGAGATGAAAGGAATTAAAGGGTAGAGAGTGGGGGAACATTGGTGGAGGGAAATGGAAACAGAGCAGATGAGAGATTTGAGATGATGAAGAAAGTGAGGAGGATGAATGAGAGAGTAGAGGGGAGATATTGGTGGAGAGAAGAAAGACAGAGGAGGTGAATGAGAGGGTAGAGGGGAGATATTGATGGAGGGAGAAAAGACGGAAGAGACAAATGAGAGGGTATAGGGGATATATTGGTGGAGGAAAGACAGAGGGAGGAGGAGAATGAGAGGGTAGATATTGGTGGAGAGAAGAAAGACAAGGATAATGAGAGGGTAGATATTGGTGGAGGGAAGAAATACGGAGAAGGAGAATGAGAGGGTAGAGGGGAGATAATGGTGAAGGGTAGAAAGATGGAGGAGGAGAATTACAGGGTAGAGGGGGATATTGGTGGAGGGAGGAAAGATGGAAGAGACAAATGAGAGGGTAGAGGGGGGGATATTGGTTGAGGGAAGAAATACAAAGGAAAAGAGAAGAATGAAAGGGTAGAGGATGGTGGTGGAGAACATTGGTAGAGGGAAATGGAGGCAGAGGAGATGAGTGATTGAGATGACGAACAAAGGAAGGAGAAAGAATGATAGGGTAGAGGGTAGGTATTGGTGAAGGGAAGAAGGATGGAGGAGAAGAGAATAATGAGAGGGGAGAGGGAAGAATAACACAGGACAATGGTGACAGAGCAAATGAGGGATTTGAAATGATGAAGAAAGGGAAGAGAGAGAAAAAGAAATTGTCAGACAGGTTACACAGAAGGACAGTGCAGTAAAATATAGACGTATGTAAAGAGAGACTCATACTATATCCAGCTCAATGACTAGAAGAGACAGAAACACATTACATAGATCTGTAATATATACATTATAGCTAGAGTACTTGTCCTTTAGTCTGTCTGTTCTAAATCTCCAGGTACAATTGTGTTCGTGTCTCCTGTCTCTGTATGTCTGTCTGTCCTGGGTGTATATAGACACTCGCTGACCTCTCTCCGGTATAACAGTCTGTCTGTCCTGGGTGAATATAGACACTCGCTGACTTCTCTCCGGTATAACAGTCTGTCTGTCTGTCCTGGGTGTATATAGACACTCGCTGACCTCTCTCCGGTATAACAGTCTGTCTGTCTGTCCTGGGTGTATATAGACACTCGCTGACCTCTCTCCGGTATAACAGTCTGTCTGTCTGTCCTGGGTGTATATAGACACTCGCTGACCTCTCTCCGGTATAACAGTCTGTCTGTCTGTCCTGGGTGTATATAGACAATCGCTGACCTCTCTCCTGTATAACAGTCTGTCTGTCTGTCCTGGGTGTATATAGACACTCGCTAACCTCTCTCCTGTATAACAGTCTGTCTGTCTGTCCTGGGTGTATATAGACACTCGCTGTCCTCTCTCCTGTATAACAGTCTGTCTGTCTGTCCTGGGTGTATATAGACACTCGCTGACCTCTCTCCTGTATAACAGTCTGTCTGTCTGTCTGTCCTGGGTGTATATAGACAGTCGCTGTCCTCTCTCCTGTATAACAGTCTGTCTGTCTGTCCTGGGTGTATATAGACACTCGCTGACCTCTATCCTGTATACCAGTCTGTCTGTCTGTCCTGGGTGTATATGGACACTCGCTGACCTCTCTCCTGTATATCAGTCTGTCTGTCTGTCCTGGGTGTATATAAACACTCGCTGACCTCTCTCCTGTATTATCAGTCTGTCTGTCTGTCCTGGGTGTATACAGACACTCGCTGACCTCTCTCCGGTATAACAGTCTGTCTGTCTGTCCTGGGTGTATATTGACACTCGCTGACCTCTCTCCTGTATATCAGTCTGTCTGTCTGTCCTGGGTGTATATAGACACTCGCTGACCTCTCTCCTGTATAACAGTTGTCTGTCTGTCCTGGGTGTATATAGACACTCGCTGACCTCTCTCCGGTATAACAGTCTGTCTGTCTGTCCTGGGTGTATATAGACACTCGCTGACCTCTCTCCGGTATAACAGTCTGTCTGTCTGTCCTGGGTGTATATAGACACTCGCTGACATCTCTCCGGTATAACAGTCTGTCTGTCTGTCCTGGGTGTATATAGACACTCGCTGACCTCTCTCCTGTATAACAGTCTGTCTGTCCTGGGTGTATATAGACACTCGATGACCTCTCTCCGGTATAACAGTCTGTCTGTCTGTCTGTCCTGGGTGTATATAGACACTCGCTGACCTCTCTCCGGTATAACAGTCTGTCTGTCCTGGGTGTATATAGACACTCGCTGACCTCTCTCCGGTATAACAGTCTGTCTGTCCTGGGTGTATATAGACAGTCGCTGACCTCTCTCCTGTATAACAGTCTGTCTGTCCTGGGTGTATATAGACAGTCGCTGACCTCTCTCCTGTATATCAGTCTGTCTGTCTGTCCTGGGTGTATAAAGACGCTGGCTGACCTCTCTCCTGTATAACAGTCTGTCTGTCTGTCCTGGGTGTATATAGACACTCGCTGACCTCTCTGCTGTATAACAGTCTGTCTGTCTGTCCTGGGTGTATATAGACACTCGCTGACCTCTCTCCGGTATAACAGTCTGTCTGTCTGTCCTGGGTGTATATAGACACTCGCTGACCTCTCTCCTGTATAACAGTCTGTCTGTCCTGGGTGTATATAGACACTCGATGACCTCTCTCCGGTATAACAGTCTGTCTGTCTGTCTGTCCTGGGTGTATATAGACACTCGCTGACCTCTCTCCGGTATAACAGTCTGTCTGTCCTGGGTGTATATAGACACTCGCTGACCTCTCTCCGGTATAACAGTCTGTCTGTCCTGGGTGTATATAGACAGTCGCTGACCTCTCTCCTGTATAACAGTCTGTCTGTCCTGGGTGTATATAGACAGTCGCTGACCTCTCTCCTGTATATCAGTCTGTCTGTCTGTCCTGGGTGTATAAAGACGCTGGCTGACCTCTCTGCTGTATAACAGTCTGTCTGTCTGTCCTGGGTGTATATAGACACTCGCTGACCTCTCTCCTGTATAACAGTCTGTCTGTCTGTCCTGGGTGTATATAGACACTCGCTGACCTCTCTCCTGTATAACAGTCTGTCTGTCTGTCCTGGGTGTATATAGACACTCGCTGACCTCTCTCCTGTATAATAGTCTGTCTGTCTGTCCTGGGTGTATATAGACAGTCACTGTCCTCTATCCTGTATAACAGTCTGTCTGTCCTGGGTGTATATAGACACTCGCTGACCTCTCTCCGGTATAACAGTCTGTCTGTCTGTCCTGGGTGTATATAGACACTCGCTGACCTCTCTCCGGTATAACAGTCTGTCTGTCTGTCCTGGGTGTATATAGACACTCGCTGACCTCTCTCCTGTATAACAGTCTGTCTGTCTGTCCTGTGTGTATATAGACACTCGCTGACCTCTCTCCTGTATAACAGTCTGTCTGTCTGTCCTGGGTGTATATAGACACTCGCTGACCTCTCTCCTGTATAACAGTCTGTCTGTCCTGGGTGTATATAGACACTCGCTGACCTCTCTCCTGTATAACAGTCTGTCTGTCTGTCTGTCCTGTGTGTATATAGACACTCGCTGACCTCTCTCCTGTATAACAGTCTGTCTGTCTGTCTGTCTGTCTGTCTGTCCTGGGTGTATATAGACACTCGCTGACCTCTCTCCTGTATAACAGTCTGTCTGTCCTGGGTGTATACAGACACTCGCTGACTTCTATCCTGTATACCAGTCTGTCTGTCTGTCCTGGGTGTATATAGACACTCGCTGACCTCTCTCCTGTATAACAGTCTGTCTGTCTGTCCTGGGTGTATATAGACACTCGCTGTCCTCTCTCCTGTATAACAGTCTGTCTGTCTGTCCTGGGTGTATATAGACACTCGCTGTCCTCTCTCCTGTATAACAGTCTGTCTGTCTGTCCTGGGTGTATATAGACACTCGCTGACCTCTCTGCTGTATAACAGTCTGTCTGTCCTGGGTGTATATAGACAGTCGTTGACCTCTCTCCTGTATAAGTCTGTCTGTCCTGGGTGTATATAGACACTCGCTGACCTCTCTCCTGTATAACAGTCTGTCTGTCTGTCCTGGGTGTATATAGACACTCGCTGACCTCTCTCCGGTATAACAGTCTGTCTGTCTGTCCTGGGTGTATATAGACACTGGCTGACCTCTCTGCTATATAACAGTCTGTCTGTCTGCCTTGGGTGTATATAGACACTCGCTGACCTCTCTCCGGTATAACAGTCTGTCTGTCTGTCCTGGGTGTATATAGACACTCGCTGACCTCTCTCCGGTATAACAGTCTGTCTGTCTGTCCTGGGTGTATATAGACACTCGCTGACCTCTCTCCGGTATAACAGTCTGTCTGTCTGTCCTGGGTGTATATAGACACTCGCTGACCTCTCTCCTGTATAACAGTCTGTCTGTCTGTTCTGGGTGTATATAGACACTCGCTGTCCTCTCTCCTGTATAACAGTCTGTCTGTCTGTCTGTCTGTCTGTCCTGGGTGTATATAGACACTCGCTGACCTCTCTCCTGTATAACAGTCTGTCTGTCTGTCCTGGGTGTATATAGACAATCGCTGTCCTCTCTCCTGTTTAACAGTCTGTCTGTCTGTCCTGGGTGTATATAGACACTCGCTGACATCTATCCTGTATACCAGTCTGTCTGTCTGTCCTGGGTGTATATAGACACTCGCTGACCTCTCTCCTGTATATCAGTCTGTCTGTCTGTCCTGGGTGTATATAAACACTCGCTGACCTCTCTCCTGTATATCAGTCTGTCTGTCTGTCCTGGGTGTATACAGACACTCGCTGACCTCTCTCCGGTATAACAGTCTGTCTGTCTGTCCTGGGTGTATATAGACACTCGCTGACCTCTCTCCTGTATATCAGTCTGTCTGTCTGTCCTGGGTGTATATAGACACTCGCTGACCTCTCTCCTGTATAACAGTCTGTCTGTCAGTCCTGGGTGTATATAGACACTCGCTGACCTCTCTCCTGTATAACAGTCTGTCTGTCTGTCCTGGGTGTAAGTAGACAGTCGCTGTCCTCTCTCCGGTATAACAGTCTGTCTGTCTGTCCTGGGTGTATATAGACACTCGCTGACCTCTCTCCGGTATAACAGTCTGTCTGTCTGTCCTGGGTGTATATAGACACTCGCTGACCTCTCTCCGGTATAACAGTCTGTCTGTCTGTCCTGGGTGTATATAGACACTCGCTGACCTCTCTGCTGTATAACAGTCTGTCTGTCTGTCTGTCCTGGGTGTATATAGACACTCGCTGACCTCTCTCCGGTATAACAGTCTGTCTGTCTGTCCTGGGTGTATATAGACACTCGCTGACCTCTCTCCTGTATAACAGTCTGTCTGTCCTGGGTGTATATAGACACTCGCTGACCTCTCTCCGGTATAACAGTCTGTCTGTCTGTCTGTCCTGGGTATATATAGACACTCGCTGACCTCTCTGCTGTATAACAGTCTGTCTGTCTGTCTGTCCTGGGTGTATATAGACACTCGCTGACCTCTCTCCGGTATAACAGTCTGTCTGTCATGGGTGTATATAGACACTCGCTGACCTCTCTCCGGTATAACAGTCTGTCTGTCCTGGGTGTATATAGACAGTCGCTGACCTCTCTCCTGTAAAACAGTCTGTCTGTCTGTCCTGGGTGTATAAAGACGCTGGCTGACCTCTCTCCTGTATAACAGTCTGTCTGTCTGTCCTGGGTGTATATAGACACTCGCTGACCTCTCTGCTGTATAACAGTCTGTCTGTCTGTCCTGGGTGTATATAGACACTCGCTGACCTCTCTCCGGTATAACAGTCTGTCTGTCTGTCCTGGGTGTATATAGACACTCGCTGACCTCTCTCCGGTATAACAGTCTGTCTGTCTGTCTTTTCCTGGGTATATATAGACACTCGCTGACCTCTCTGCTGTATAACAGTCTGTCTGTCTGTCCTGGGTGTATATAGACACTCGCTGACCTCTCTCCGGTATAACAGTCTGTCTGTCTGTCCTGGGTGTATATAGACACTCGCTGACCTCTCTCCTGTATAACAGTCTGTCTGTCCTGGGTGTATATAGACACTCGCTGACCTCTCTCCTGTATAACAGTCTGTCTGTCTGTCCTGTGTGTATATAGACACTCGCTGACCTCTCTCCTGTATAACAATCTGTCTGTCTGTCTGTCCTGGGTGTATATAGACACTCGCTGACCTCTCTCCTGTATAACAGTCTGTCTGTCCTGAGTGTATACAGACACTCGCTGACCTCTATCCTGTATACCAGTCTGTCTGTCTGTCCTCGGTGTATATAGACACTTGCTGACCTCTCTCCTGTATAACAGTCTGTCTGTCTGTCCTGGGTGTAAGTAGACAGTCGCTGACCTCTCTCCTGTATAAAAGTCTGTCTGTCTGCCCTGGGTGTATATAGACACTCGCTGTCCTCTCTCCTGTATAACAGTCTGTCTATCCTGGGTGTATATAGACACTCGCTGTCCTCTCTCCTGTATAACAGTCTGTCTGTCTGTCCTGGGTGTATAAAGACGCTGGCTGACCTCTCTCCTGTATAACAGTCTGTCTGTCTGTCCTGGGTGTATATAGACACTCGCTGACCTCTCTCCTGTATAACAGTCTGTCTGTCCTGGGTGTATATAGACACTCGCTGACCTCTCTCCTGTATAACAGTCTGTCTGTCCTGGGTGTATATAGACACTCGCTGACCTCTCTCCTGTATAACAGTCTGTCTTTCTGTCCTGGGTGTAAGTAGACAGTCGCTGTCCTCTCTCCGGTATAACAGTCTGTCTGTCTGTCCTGGGTGTATATAGACACTCGCTGACCTCTCTTCTGTATAACAGTCCGTCTGTCTGTCCTGGGTGTATATAGACACTGGCTGTCCTCTATCCGGTATAACAGTCTGTCTGTCTGTCCTGGGTGTATATAGACACTCGCTGACCTCTCTCCTGTATAACAGTCTGTCTGTCTGTCCTGGGTGTATATAGACACTCGCTGTCCTCTCTCCTGTACTACAGTCTGTCTGTCTGTCCTGGGTGTATAAAGACGCTGGCTGACCTTTCTCCTGTATAACAGTCTGTCTGTCTGTCCTGGGTGTATATAGACACTCGCTGACCTCTCTCCTGTATAACAGTCTGTCTGTCTGTCCTGGGTGTATATAGATACTCGCTGTCCTCTCTCCTGTATAACAGTCTGTCTGTCTGTCCTGGGTGTATATAGACGCTGGCTGACCTCTATCCTGTATAACAGTCTGTCTGTCCTGGGTGTATATAGACGCTCGCTGACCTCTCTCCTGTATAAAAGTCCGTCTGTCTGTCCTGGGTGTATATAGACGCTCGCTGACCTCTCTCCTGTATAACAGTCCGTCTGTCTGTCTGTCTGTCCTGGGTGTATATAGACACTGGCTGACCTCTCTCCTGTATAACAGTCTGTCTGTCTGTCCTGGGTGTATATAGACACTCGCTGACCTCTCTCCTGTATAACAGTCTGTCTGTCTGTCCTGGGTGTATATAGACAGTCGCTGACCTCTCTCCTGTATAACAGTCTGTCTGTCTGTCCTGGGAGTATATAGACACTCGCTGACCTCTCTCCTGTATAACAGTCTGTCTGTCTGTCTGTCCTAGGTGTATATAGACACTCGCTGACCTCTCTGCTGTATAACAGTCTGTCTGTCTGTCCTAGGTGTATACAGATAGTCGCTGACCTCTCTCCAGTATAACAGTCTGTCTGTCTGTCCTGGGTGTAAATAGACACTCGCTGACCTCTCTCCTGTATAACAGTCTGTCTGTCCTGGGTGTATATAGACACTCGCTGACCTCTCTCCTGTATAACAGTCTGTTTGTCTGTCCTGGGTGTATATAGACACTCGCTGACCTCTCTCCTGTATAACAGTCTGTTTGTCTGTCCTGGGTGTATATAGACACTCGCTGACCTCTCTCCTGTATAACAGTCTGTCTGTCTGTCCTGGGTGTATATAGACACTCGCTGACCTCTCTCCTGTATAACAGTCTGTCTGTCTGTCTGTCCTGGGTGTATAGAGACATTCGCTGACCTCTCTCCTGTTTAACAGTCTGTCTGTCTGTCCTGGGTGTATACAGACACTCGCTGACCTCTCTTCTGTATAACAGTCCGTCTGTCTGTCCTGGGTGTATATAGACACTGGCTGTCCTCTATCCGGTATAACAGTCTGTCTGTCTGTCCTGGGTGTATATAGACACTCGCTGACCTCTCTCCTGTATAACAGTCTGTCTGTCTTTCTGTCCTGGGTGTATATAGACACTCGCTGTCCTCTCTCCTGTACAACAGTCTGTCTGTCTGTCCTGGGTGTATAAAGACGCTGGCTGACCTTTCTCCTGTATAACAGTCTGTCTGTCTGTCCTGGGTGTATATAGACACTCGCTGACCTCTCTCCTGTATAACAGTCTGTCTGTCTGTCCTGGGTGTATATAGATACTCGCTGTCCTCTCTCCTGTATAACAGTCTGTCTGTCTGTCTGTCCTGGGTGTATATAGACGCTGGCTGACCTCTATCCTGTATAACAGTCTGTCTGTCTGTCTGTCCTGGGTGTAAATAGACGCTCGCTGACCTCTCTCCTGTATAAAAGTCCGTCTGTCTGTCCTGGGTGTATATAGACGCTCGCTGACCTCTCTCCTGTATAACAGTCCGTCTGTCTGTCTGTCTGTCCTGGGTGTATATAGACACTGGCTGACCTCTCTCCTGTATAACAGTCCGTCTGTCTGTCTGTCTGTCCTGGGTGTATATAGACACTGGCTGACCTCTCTCCTGTATAACAGTCTGTCTGTCTGTCCTGGGAGTATATAGACACTCGCTGACCTCTCTCCTGTATAACAGTCTGTCTGTCTGTCTGTCCTAGGTGTATATAGACACTCGCTGACCTCTCTGCTGTATAACAGTCTGTCTGTCTGTCCTGGGTGTATATAGACACTCGCTGACCTCTCTCCTGTATAACAGTCTGTCTGTCTGTCCTGGGTGTATAGAGACATTCGCTGACCTCTTTCCTGTTTAACAGTCTGTCTGTCTGTCCTGGGTGTATACAGACACTCGCTGACCTCTCTCCTGTATATCAGTCTGTCTGTCCTGGGTGTATATAGACACTCGCTGACCTCTCTCCTGTATAACAGTCTGTCTGTCCTGGGTGTATATAGACACTCCCTGACTTCTCTCCTGTATATCAGTCTGTCTGTCTGTCCAGGGTGTATACAGACACTCGCTGACCTCTCTCCTGTATATCAGTCTGTCTGTCTGTCCTGGGTGTATATAGACACTCGCTGACCTCTCTCCTGTATAACAGTCTGTCTGTCCTGGGTGTATATAGACACTCGCTGACCTCTCTCCTGTATATCAGTCTGTCTGTCTGTCCTGGGTGTATAAAGACACTCGCTGACCTCTCTCCTGTATAACAGTCTGTCTGTCTGTCTGTCCTGGGTGTATATAGACACTCGCTGACCTCTCTCCTGTATAACAGTCTGTCTGTCCAGGGTGTATAGAGACACTCACTGACCTCTCTCATGAATAACAGTACAGTCTGTCTGTCTGTCCGTCTGTCCAGGGTGTATACAGACACTCGCTGACCTCTCTCCTGTATATCAGTCTGTCTGTCTGTCCTGGGTGTATATAGACGCTGGCTGACCTCTCTCCTGTATAACAGTCTGTCTGTCCTGGGTGTATATAGACACTCGCTGACCTCTCTCCTGTATATCAGTCTGTCTGTCTGTCCTGGGTGTATATAGACGCTGGCTGACCTCTCTCCTGTATAACAGTCTGTCTGTCCTGGGTGTATATAGACACTCGCTGACCTCTCTCCAGTATAACAGTCTGTCTGTCTGTCCTGGGTGTATATAGACACTCGCTGACCTATCTCCTGTATAACAGTCTTTCTTTCTGTCCTGGGTGTAAGTAGACAGTCGCTGTCCTCTTTCCAGTATAACAGTCTGTCTGTCTGTCCTGGGTGTATATAGACACTCGCTGACCTCTCTCCTGTATAACAGTCCGTCTGTCTGTCTGTCTGTCCTGGGTGTATATAGACACTCGCTGACCTCTCTCCAGTATAACAGTCTGTCTGTCTGTCCTGGGTGTATATAAACACTCGCTGACCTCTCTCCTGTATAACAGTCTGTCTGTCCTGGGTGTAAGTAGACAGTCACTGTCCTCTCTTCGGTATAACAGTCTGTCTGTCTGTCCTGGGTGTATATAGACACTCGCTGACCTCTCTCCTGTATAACAGTCTGTCCGTCTGTCTGTCCTGGGTGTATATAGACACTCGCTGACCTCTCTCCTGTATAACAGTCTGTCTGTCCTGGGTGTAAGTAGACAGTCGCTGTCCTCTCTCCTGTATAACAGTCTGTCTGTCCTGGGTGTATATAGACACTCGCTGACCTCTCTCCAGTATAACAGTCTGTCTGTCTGTCTGTCCTGGGTGTATATAGACACTCGCTGACCTCTCTCCTGTATAACAGTCTGTCTGTACTGGGTGTATATAGACACTCGCTGACCTCTCTCCTGTATAACAGTCTGTCTGTCTGTCCCGGGTGTATAGAGACATTCGCTGACCTCTCTCCTGTATAACAGTCTGTCTGTCTGTCCTGGGTGTATATAGACACTCGCTGACCTCTCTCCAGTATAACAGTCTGTCTGTCTGTCCTGGGTGTATATAGACACTCGCTGACCTCTCTCCTGTATAACAGTCTGTCTGTCTGTCTGTCCTGGGAGTATATAGACACTCGCTGACCTCTCTCCTGTATAACAGTCTGTCTGTCCTGGGTGTATATAGACACTCGCTGACCTCTCTCCTGTATAATAGTCTGTCTGTCCTGGGTGTATATAGACACTCGCTGACCTCTCTCCTGTATATCAGTCTGTCTGTCTGTCCTGGGTGTATATAGACACTCGCTGACCTCTCTCCTGTATAATAGTCTGTCTGTCCTGGGTGTATATAGACACTCGCTGACCTCTCTCCTGTATAACAGTCTTTCTTTCTGTCCTGGGTGTAAGTAGACAGTCGCTGTCCTCTCTCCAGTATAACAGTCTGTCTGTCTGTCCTGGGTGTATATAAACACTCGCTGACCTCTCTCCTGTATAACAGTCTGTCTGTCTGTCCTGGGTGTATATAAACACTCGCTGACCTCTCTCCTGTATAACAGTCTGTCTGTCTGTCCTGGGTGTATATAAACACTCGCTGACCTCTCTCCTGTATAACAGTCTGTCTGTCCTGGGTGTATGTAGACACTCGCTGACCTCTCTCCAGTATAACAGTCTGTCTGTCTGTCCTGGGTGTATATAAACACTCGCTGACCTCTCTCCTGTATAACAGTCTGTCTGTCCTGGGTGTATGTAGACACTCGCTGACCTCTCTTCTGTATAACAGTCCGTCTGTCTGTCCTGGGTGTATATAGACACTGGCTGTCCTCTATCCGGTATAACAGTCTGTCTGTCTGTCCTGGGTGTATATAGACACTCGCTGTCCTCTCTCCTGTACAACAGTCTGTCTGTCTGTCCTGGGTGTATATAGACACTCGCTGACCTCTCTCCTGTATAACAGTCTGTCTGTCTGTCTGTCTGTCTGTCCTGGGTGTATATAGACACTCGCTGACCTCTCTCCTGTATAACAGTCTGTCTGTCCTGGGTGTAAGTAGACAGTCGCTGTCCTCTCTCCTGTATAACAGTCTGTCTGTCCTGGGTGTATATAGACACTCGCTGACCTCTCTCCAGTATAACAGTCTGTCTGTCTGTCTGTCCTGGGTGTATATAGGCACTCGCTGACCTCTCTCCTGTATAACAGTCTGTCTGTACTGGGTGTATATAGACACTCGCTGACCTCTCTCCTGTATAACAGTCTGTCTGTCTGTCCCGGGTGTATAGAGACATTCGCTGACCTCTCTCCTGTATAACAGTCTGTCTGTCTGTCCTGGGTGTATATAGACACTCGCTGACCTCTCTCCAGTATAACAGTCTGTCTGTCTGTCCTGGGTGTATATAGACACTCTCTGACCTCTCTCCTGTATAACAGTCTGTCTGTCTGTCCTGGGTGTATATAGACACTCGCTGACCTCTCTCCTGTATAATAGTCTGTCTGTCCTGGGTGTATATAGACACTCTCTGACCTCTCTCCTGTATAACAGTCTGTCTGTCTGTCCTGGGAGTATATAGACACTCGCTGACCTCTCTCCTGTATAACAGTCTGTCTGTCTGTCTGTCCTGGGTGTATATAGACACTCGCTGACCTCTCTCCTGTATAACAGTCTGTCTGTCCAGGGTGTATAGAGACACTCACTGACCTCTCTCATGAATAACAGTCTGTCTGTCTGTCCTGGGTGTATATAGACGCTGGCTGACCTCTCTCCTGTATAACAGTCTGTCTGTCCTGGGTGTATATAGACACTCGCTGACCTATCTCCTGTATAACAGTCTTTCTTTCTGTCCTGGGTGTATATAAACACTCGCTGACCTCTCTCCTGTATAACAGTCTGTCTGTCCTGGGTGTAAGTAGACAGTCACTGTCCTCTCTTCGGTATAACAGTCTGTCTGTCCTAGGTGTATACAGATAGTCGCTGACCTCTCTCCTGTATAACAGTCTGTCTGTCTGTCCTGGGTGTATATAGACACTCGCTGACCTCTCTCCTGTATAACAGTCCGTCTGTCTGTCTGTCTGTCCTGGGTGTATATAGACACTCGCTGACCTCTCTCCAGTATAACAGTCTGTCTGTCTGTCCTGGGTGTATATAAACACTCGCTGACCTCTCTCCTGTATAACAGTCTGTCTGTCTGTCCTGGGTGTATATAGACAGTCGCTGACCTCTCTCCTGTATAACAGTCTGTCTGTCTGTCCTGGGTGTATATAGACACTCGCTGACCTCTCTCCTGTATAACAGTCTGTCTGTCCTGGGTGTAAGTAGACAGTCGCTGTCCTCTCTCCTGTATAACAGTCTGTCTGTCCTGGGTGTAAGTAGACAGTCGCTGTCCTCTCTCCTGTATAACAGTCTGTCTGTCCTGGGTGTATATAGACACTCGCTGACCTCTCTCCAGTATAACAGTCTGTCTGTCTGTCTGTCTGTCCTGGGTGTATATAGGCACTCGCTGACCTCTCTCCTGTATAACAGTCTGTCTGTCTGTCTGTCCTGGGTGTATATAGGCACTCGCTGACCTCTCTCCTGTATAACAGTCTGTCTGTCTGTCCCGGGTGTATAGAGACATTCGCTGACCTCTCTCCTGTATAACAGTCTGTCTGTCTGTCCTGGGTGTATATAGACACTCTCTGACCTCTCTCCTGTATAACAGTCTGTCTGTCTGTCCTGGGTGTATATAGACACTCGCTGACCTCTCTCCTGTATAATAGTCTGTCTGTCCTGGGTGTATATAGACACTCTCTGACCTCTCTCCTGTATAACAGTCTGTCTGTCTGTCCTGGGAGTATATAGACACTCGCTGACCTCTCTCCTGTATAACAGTCTGTCTGTCTGTCTGTCCTGGGTGTATATAGACACTCGCTGACCTCTCTCCTGTATAATAGTCTGTCTGTCCTGGGTGTATATAGACACTCGCTGACCTCTCTCCTGTATAACAGTCTGTCTTTCTGTCCTGGGTGTAAGTAGACAGTCGCTGTCCTCTCTCCGGTATAACAGTCTGTCTGTCTGTCCTGGGTGTATATAGACACTCGCTGACCTCTCTTCTGTATAACAGTCCGTCTGTCTGTCCTGGGTGTATATAGACACTGGCTGTCCTCTATCCGGTATAACAGTCTGTCTGTCTGTCCTGGGTGTATATAGACACTCGCTGACCTCTCTCCTGTATAACAGTCTGTCTGTCTGTCTGTCCTGGGTGTATATATAGACACTCGCTGACCTTTCTCCTGTATAACAGTCTGTCTGTCTGTCCTGGGTGTATATAGACACTCGCTGACCTCTCTCCTGTATAACAGTCTGTCTGTCTGTCCTGGGTGTATATAGATACTCGCTGTCCTCTCTCCTGTATAACAGTCTGTCTGTCTGTCCTGGGTGTATATAGACGCTGGCTGACCTCTATCCTGTATAACAGTCTGTCTGTCTGTCCTGGGTGTATATAGACGCTCGCTGACCTCTCTCCTGTATAAAAGTCCGTCTGTCTGTCCTGGGTGTATATAGACGCTCGCTGACCTCTCTCCTGCATAACAGTCCGTCTGTCTGTCTGTCTGTCTGTCCTGGGTGTATATAGACACTGGCTGACCTCTCTCCTGTATAACAGTCTGTCTGTCTGTCTGTCCTGGGTGTATATAGACACTCGCTGACCTCTCTCCTGTATAACAGTCTGTCTGTCCTGGGTGTATATAGACAGTCGCTGACCCCTCTCCTGTATAACAGTCTGTCTGTCTGTCCTGGGTGTATATAGACGCTCGCTGACCTCTCTCCTGTATAAAAGTCCGTCTGTCTGTCCTGGGTGTATATAGACGCTCGCTGACCTCTCTCCTGCATAACAGTCCGTCTGTCTGTCTGTCTGTCCTAGGTGTATATAGACACTCGCTGACCTCTCTGCTGTATAACAGTCTGTCTGTCTGTCCTAGGTGTATACAGATAGTCGCTGACCTCTCTCCTGTATAACAGTCTGTCTGTCTGTCCTGGGTGTATATAGACACTCGCTGACCTCTCTCCTGTATAACAGTCTGTCTGTCTGTCCTGGGTGTATATAGACACTCGCTGACCTCTCTCTTGTATAACAGTCTGTCTGTCCTGGGTGTATATAGACACTCGCTGACCTCTCTCCTGTACAACAGTCTGTCTGTCTGTCCTGGGTGTATATAGACACTGGCTGACCTTTCTCCTGTATAACAGTCTGTCTGTCTGTCCTGGGTGTATATAGACACTCGCTGACCTTTCTCCTGTATAACAGTCTGTCTGTCTGTCCTGGGTGTATATAGATACTCGCTGTCCTCTCTCCTGTATAACAGTCTGTCTGTCTGTCTGTCCTGGGTGTATATAGACGCTGGCTGACCTCTATCCTGTATAACAGTCTGTCTGTCTGTCTGTCCTGGGTGTAAATAGACGCTCGCTGACCTCTCTCCTGTATAAAAGTCCGTCTGTCTGTCCTGGGTGTATATAGACGCTCGCTGACCTCTCTCCTGTATAACAGTCCGTCTGTCTGTCTGTCTGTCCTGGGTGTATATAGACACTGGCTGACCTCTCTCCTGTATAACAGTCCGTCTGTCTGTCTGTCTGTCCTGGGTGTATATAGACACTCGCTGACCTCTCTCCTGTATAACAGTCTGTCTGTCTGTCCTGGGTGTATATAGATACTCGCTGTCCTCTCTCCTGTATAACAGTCTGTCTGTCTGTCTGTCCTGGGTGTATATAGACGCTGGCTGACCTCTATCCTGTATAACAGTCTGTCTGTCTGTCTGTCCTGGGTGTAAATAGACGCTCGCTGACCTCTCTCCTGTATAAAAGTCCGTCTGTCTGTCCTGGGTGTATATAGACGCTCGCTGACCTCTCTTCTGTATAACAGTCCGTCTGTCTGTCTGTCCTGGGTGTATATAGACACTGGCTGTCCTCTATCCGGTATAACAGTCTGTCTGTCTGTCCTGGGTGTATATAGACACTCGCTGACCTCTCTCCTGTATAACAGTCTGTCTGTCTTTCTGTCCTGGGTGTATATAGACACTCGCTGTCCTCTCTCCTGTACAACAGTCTGTCTGTCTGTCCTGGGTGTATAAAGACGCTGGCTGACCTTTCTCCTGTATAACAGTCTGTCTGTCTGTCCTGGGTGTATATAGACACTCGCTGACCTCTCTCCTGTATAACAGTCTGTCTGTCTGTCCTGGGTGTATATAGATACTCGCTGTCCTCTCTCCTGTATAACAGTCTGTCTGTCTGTCTGTCCTGGGTGTATATAGACGCTGGCTGACCTCTATCCTGTATAACAGTCTGTCTGTCTGTCTGTCCTGGGTGTAAATAGACGCTCGCTGACCTCTCTCCTGTATAAAAGTCCGTCTGTCTGTCCTGGGTGTATATAGACGCTCGCTGACCTCTCTCCTGTATAACAGTCCGTCTGTCTGTCTGTCTGTCCTGGGTGTATATAGACACTGGCTGACCTCTCTCCTGTATAACAGTCCGTCTGTCTGTCTGTCTGTCCTGGGTGTATATAGACACTGGCTGACCTCTCTCCTGTATAACAGTCTGTCTGTCTGTCCTGGGAGTATATAGACACTCGCTGACCTCTCTCCTGTATAACAGTCTGTCTGTCTGTCTGTCCTAGGTGTATATAGACACTCGCTGACCTCTCTGCTGTATAACAGTCTGTCTGTCTGTCCTGGGTGTATATAGACACTCGCTGACCTCTCTCCTGTATAACAGTCTGTCTGTCTGTCCTGGGTGTATAGAGACATTCGCTGACCTCTTTCCTGTTTAACAGTCTGTCTGTCTGTCCTGGGTGTATACAGACACTCGCTGACCTCTCTCCTGTATATCAGTCTGTCTGTCCTGGGTGTATATAGACACTCGCTGACCTCTCTCCTGTATAACAGTCTGTCTGTCCTGGGTGTATATAGACACTCCCTGACTTCTCTCCTGTATATCAGTCTGTCTGTCTGTCCTGGGTGTATACAGACACTCGCTGACCTCTCTCCTGTATATCAGTCTGTCTGTCTGTCCTGGGTGTATATAGACACTCGCTGACCTCTCTCCTGTATAACAGTCTGTCTGTCTGTCCTGGGTGTATAGAGACACTCACTGACCTCTCTCATGAATAACAGTCTGTCTGTCTGTCCTGGGTGTATATAGACGCTGGCTGACCTCTCTCCTGTATAACAGTCTGTCTGTCCTGGGTGTATATAGACACTCGCTGACCTCTCTCCAGTATAACAGTCTGTCTGTCTGTCCTGGGTGTATATAGACACTCGCTGACCTATCTCCTGTATAACAGTCTTTCTTTCTGTCCTGGGTGTAAGTAGACAGTCGCTGTCCTCTTTCCAGTATAACAGTCTGTCTGTCTGTCCTGGGTGTATATAGACACTCGCTGACCTCTCTCCTGTATAACTGTCCGTCTGTCTGTCTGTCTGTCCTGGGTGTATATAGACACTCGCTGACCTCTCTCCAGTATAACAGTCTGTCTGTCTGTCCTGGGTGTATATAAACACTCGCTGACCTCTCTCCTGTATAACAGTCTGTCTGTCCTGGGTGTAAGTAGACAGTCACTGTCCTCTCTTCGGTATAACAGTCTGTCTGTCTGTCCTGGGTGTATATAGACACTCGCTGACCTCTCTCCTGTATAACAGTCTGTCTGTCTGTCTGTCCTGGGTGTATATAGACACTCGCTGACCTCTCTCCTGTATAACAGTCTGTCTGTCCTGGGTGTAAGTAGACAGTCGCTGTCCTCTCTCCTGTATAACAGTCTGTCTGTCCTGGGTGTAAGTAGACAGTCGCTGTCCTCTCTCCTGTATAACAGTCTGTCTGTCCTGGGTGTATATAGACACTCGCTGACCTCTCTCCAGTATAACAGTCTCTCTGTCTGTCTGTCCTGGGTGTATATAGGCACTCGCTGACCTCTCTCCTGTATAACAGTCTGTCTGTCTGTCTGTACTGGGTGTATATAGACACTCGCTGACCTCTCTCCTGTATAACAGTCTGTCTGTCTGTCCCGGGTGTATAGAGACATTCGCTGACCTCTCTCCTGTATAACAGTCTGTCTGTCTGTCCTGGGTGTATATAGACACTCGCTGACCTCTCTCCAGTATAACAGTCTGTCTGTCTGTCCTGGGTGTATATAGACACTCGCTGACCTCTCTCCTGTATAATAGTCTGTCTGTCCTGGGTGTATATAGACACTCTCTGACCTCTCTCCTGTATAACAGTCTGTCTGTCTGTCTGTCCTGGGAGTATATAGACACTCGCTGACCTCTCTCCTGTATAACAGTCTGTCTGTCCTGGGTGTATATAGACACTCGCTGACCTCTCTCCTGTATAATAGTCTGTCTGTCCTGGGTGTATATAGACACTCGCTGACCTCTCTCCAGTATAACAGTCTGTCTGTCCTGGGTGTATATAGACACTCGCTGACCTCTCTCCAGTATAACAGTCTGTCTGTCTGTCCTGGGTGTATATAAACACTCGCTGACCTCTCTCCTGTATAACAGTCTGTCTGTCTGTCTGTCCTGGGTGTATATAGACACTCGCTGACCTCTCTCCTGTACAACAGTCTGTCTTTCTGTCCTGGGTGTAAGTAGACAGTCGCTGTCCTCTCTCCGGTATAACAGTCTGTCTGTCTGTCCTGGGTGTATATAGACACTCGCTGACCTCTCTTCTGTATAACAGTCCGTCTGTCTGTCCTGGGTGTATATAGACACTGGCTGTCCTCTCTCCGGTATAACAGTCTGTCTGTCTGTCCTGGGTGTATATAGACACTCGCTGTCCTCTCTCCTGTACAACAGTCTGTCTGTCTGTCCTGGGTGTATATAGACACTCGCTGACCTCTCTCCTGTATAACAGTCTGTCTGTCCTGGGTGTAAGTAGACAGTCGCTGTCCTCTCTCCTGTATAACAGTCTGTCTGTCCTGGGTGTATATAGACACTCGCTGACCTCTCTCCAGTATAACAGTCTGTCTGTCTGTCTGTCCTGGGTGTATATAGGCACTCGCTGACCTCTCTCCTGTATAACAGTCTGTCTGTACTGGGTGTATATAGACACTCGCTGACCTCTCTCCTGTATAACAGTCTGTCTGTCTGTTCCGGGTGTATATAGACACTCGCTGACCTCTCTCCAGTATAACAGTCTGTCTGTCTGTCCTGGGTGTATATAGACACTCTCTGACCTCTCTCCTGTATAACAGTCTGTCTGTCTGTCCTGGGTGTATATAGACACTCGCTGACCTCTCTCCTGTATAATAGTCTGTCTGTCCTGGGTGTATATAGACACTCTCTGACCTCTCTCCTGTATAACAGTCTGTCTGTCTGTCCTGGGAGTATATAGACACTCGCTGACCTCTCTCCTGTATAACAGTCTGTCTGTCTGTCTGTCCTGGGTGTATATAGGCACTCGCTGACCTCTCTCCTGTATAACAGTCTGTCTGTACTGGGTGTATATAGACACTCGCTGACCTCTCTCCTGTATAACAGTCTGTCTGTCTGTCCCGGGTGTATAGAAACATTCGCTGACCTCTCTCCTGTATAACAGTCTGTCTGTCTGTCCTGGGTGTATATAGACACTCGCTGACCTCTCTCCAGTATAACAGTCTGTCTGTCTGTCCTGGATGTATATAGACACTCTCTGACCTCTCTCCTGTATAACAGTCTGTCTGTCTGTCCTGGGTGTATATAGACACTCGCTGACCTCTCTCCTGTATAATAGTCTGTCTGTCCTGGGTGTATATAGACACTCGCTGACCTCTCTCCTGTATATCAGTCTGTCTGTCTGTCCTGGGTGTATATAGACACTCGCTGACCTCTCTCCTGTATAATAGTCTGTCTGTCCTGGGTGTATATAGACACTCGCTGTCCTCTCTCCAGTATAACAGTCTGTCTGTCTGTCCTGGGTGTATATAGACACTCGCTGACCTCTCTCCAGTATAACAGTCTGTCTGTCTGTCCTGGGTGTATATAGACACTCGCTGACCTCTCTCCTGTATAACAGTCCGTCTGTCTGTCTGTCCTGGGTGTATATAGACACTCGCTGACCTCTCTCCTGTATAACAGTCTGTCTTTCTGTCCTGGGTGTAAGTAGACAGTCGCTGTCCTCTCTCCGGTATAACAGTCTGTCTGTCTGTCCTGGGTGTATATAGACACTCGCTGACCTCTCTTCTGTATAACAGTCCGTCTGTCTGTCCTGGGTGTATATAGACACTGGCTGTCCTCTATCCGGTATAACAGTCTGTCTGTCTGTCCTGGGTGTATATAGACACTCGCTGACCTCTCTCCTGTATAACAGTCTGTCTGTCTGTCTGTCCTGGGTGTATATAGACACTCGCTGACCTTTCTCCTGTATAACAGTCTGTCTGTCTGTCCTGGGTGTATATAGACACTCGCTGACCTCTCTCCTGTATAACAGTCTGTCTGTCTGTCCTGGGTGTATATAGATACTCGCTGTCCTCTCTCCTGTATAACAGTCTGTCTGTCTGTCCTGGGTGTATATAGACGCTGGCTGACCTCTATCCTGTATAACAGTCTGTCTGTCTGTCCTGGGTGTATATAGACGCTCGCTGACCTCTCTCCTGTATAAAAGTCCGTCTGTCTGTCCTGGGTGTATATAGACGCTCGCTGACCTCTCTCCTGCATAACAGTCCGTCTGTCTGTCTGTCTGTCTGTCTGTCCTGGGTGTATATAGACACTGGCTGACCTCTCTCCTGTATAACAGTCCGTCTGTCTGTCTGTCTGTCTGTCCTGGGTGTATATAGACACTGGCTGACCTCTCTCCTGTATAACAGTCTGTCTGTCTGTCTGTCCTGGGTGTATATAGACACTCGCTGACCTCTCTCCTGTATAACAGTCTGTCTGTCCTGGGTGTATATAGACAGTCGCTGACCTCTCTCCTGTATAACAGTCTGTCTGTCTGTCCTGGGAGTATATAGACACTCGCTGACCTCTCTCCTGTATAACAGTCTGTCTGTCTGTCTGTCCTAGGTGTATATAGACACTCGCTGACCTCTCTCCTGTATAACAGTCTGTCTGTCTGTCCTGGGTGTATATAGACACTCGCTGACCTCTCTCTTGTATAACAGTCTGTCTGTCCTGGGTGTATATAGACACTCGCTGACCTCTCTCCTGTATAACAGTCTGTTTGTCTGTCCTGGGTGTATATAGACACTCGCTGACCTCTCTCCTGTATAACAGTCTGTCTGTCTGTCCTGGGTGTATATAGATACTCGCTGACCTCTCTTCTGTATAACAGTCCGTCTGTCTGTCCTGGGTGTATATAGACACTGGCTGTCCTCTATCCGGTATAACAGTCTGTCTGTCTGTCCTGGGTGTATAGAGACATTCACTGACCTCTCTCCTGTTTAACAGTCTGTCTGTCTGTCCTGGGTGTATACAGACACTCGCTGACCTCTCTTCTGTATAACAGTCCGTCTGTCTGTCCTGGGTGTATATAGACACTGGCTGTCCTCTATCCGGTATAACAGGCTGCCTGTCTGTCCTGGGTGTATATAGACACTCGCTGACCTCTCTCCTGTATAACAGTCTGTCTGTCTGTCTGTCCTGGGTGTATATAGACACTCGCTGTCCTCTCTCCTGTACAACAGTCTGTCTGTCTGTCCTGGGTGTATATAGACACTGGCTGACCTTTCTCCTGTATAACAGTCTGTCTGTCTGTCCTGGGTGTATATAGACACTCGCTGACCTTTCTCCTGTATAACAGTCTGTCTGTCTGTCCTGGGTGTATATAGATACTCGCTGTCCTCTCTCCTGTATAACAGTCTGTCTGTCTGTCTGTCCTGGGTGTATATAGACGCTGGCTGACCTCTGTCCTGTATAACAGTCTGTCTGTCTGTCTGTCCTGGGTGTAAATAGACGCTCGCTGACCTCTCTCCTGTATAAAAGTCCGTCTGTCTGTCCTGGGTGTATATAGACGCTCGCTGACCTCTCTCCTGTATAACAGTCCGTCTGTCTGTCTGTCTGTCTGTCCTGGGTGTATATAGACACTGGCTGACCTCTCTCCTGTATAACAGTCCGTCTGTCTGTCTGTCTGTCCTGGGTGTATATAGACACTGGCTGACCTCTCTCCTGTATAACAGTCTGTCTGTCTGTCCTGGGTGTATATAGACAGTCGCTGACCTCTCTCCTGTATAACAGTCTGTCTGTCTGTCCTGGGTGTATATAGACACTCGCTGACCTCTCTCCTGTATAACAGTCTGTCTGTCTGTCTGTCCTGGGTGTATATAGATACTCGCTGTCCTCTCTCCTGTATAACAGTCTGTCTGTCTGTCTGTCCTGGGTGTATATAGACGCTGGCTGACCTCTATCCTGTATAACAGTCTGTCTGTCTGTCTGTCCTGGGTGTAAATAGACGCTCGCTGACCTCTCTCCTGTATAAAAGTCCGTCTGTCTGTCCTGGGTGTATATAGACGCTCGCTGACCTCTCTTCTGTATAACAGTCCGTCTGTCTGTCCTGGGTGTATATAGACACTGGCTGTCCTCTATCCGGTATAACAGTCTGTCTGTCTGTCCTGGGTGTATATAGACACTCGCTGACCTCTCTCCTGTATAACAGTCTGTCTGTCTGTCTGTCCTGGGTGTATAGAGACATTCGCTGACCTCTCTCCTGTTTAACAGTCTGTCTGTCTGTCCTGGGTGTATACAGACACTCGCTGACCTCTCTTCTGTATAACAGTCCGTCTGTCTGTCCTGGGTGTATATAGACACTGGCTGTCCTCTATCCGGTATAACAGTCTGTCTGTCTGTCCTGGGTGTATATAGACACTCGCTGACCTCTCTCCTGTATAACAGTCTGTCTGTCTTTCTGTCCTGGGTGTATATAGACACTCGCTGTCCTCTCTCCTGTACAACAGTCTGTCTGTCTGTCCTGGGTGTATATAGACGCTGGCTGACCTCTATCCTGTATAACAGTCTGTCTGTCTGTCTGTCCTGGGTGTAAATAGACGCTCGCTGACCTCTCTCCTGTATAAAAGTCCGTCTGTCTGTCCTGGGTGTATATAGACGCTCGCTGACCTCTCTCCTGTATAACAGTCCGTCTGTCTGTCTGTCTGTCCTGGGTGTATATAGACACTGGCTGACCTCTCTCCTGTATAACAGTCCGTCTGTCTGTCTGTCTGTCCTGGGTGTATATAGACACTGGCTGACCTCTCTCCTGTATAACAGTCTGTCTGTCTGTCCTGGGAGTATATAGACACTCGCTGACCTCTCTCCTGTATAACAGTCTGTCTGTCTGTCTGTCCTAGGTGTATATAGACACTCGCTGACCTCTCTGCTGTATAACAGTCTGTCTGTCTGTCCTGGGTGTATATAGACACTCGCTGACCTCTCTCCTGTATAACAGTCTGTCTGTCTGTCCTGGGTGTATAGAGACATTCGCTGACCTCTTTCCTGTTTAACAGTCTGTCTGTCTGTCCTGGGTGTATACAGACACTCGCTGACCTCTCTCCTGTATATCAGTCTGTCTGTCCTGGGTGTATATAGACACTCGCTGACCTCTCTCCTGTATAACAGTCTGTCTGTCCTGGGTGTATATAGACACTCCCTGACTTCTCTCCTGTATATCAGTCTGTCTGTCTGTCTGTCCTGGGTGTATACAGACACTCGCTGACCTCTCTCCTGTATATCAGTCTGTCTGTCTGTCCTGGGTGTATATAGACACTCGCTGACCTCTCTCCTGTATAACAGTCTGTCTGTCCTGGGTGTATATAGACACTCGCTGACCTCTCTCCTGTATATCAGTCTGTCTGTCTGTCCTGGGTGTATAAAGACACTCGCTGACCTCTCTCCTGTATAACAGTCTGTCTGTCTGTCTGTCCTGGGTGTATATAGACACTCGCTGACCTCTCTCCTGTATAACAGTCTGTCTGTCTGTCTGTCCTGGGTGTATATAGACACTCGCTGACCTCTCTCCTGTATAACAGTCTGTCTGTCCTGGGTGTATATAGACACTCGCTGACCTCTCTCCAGTATAACAGTCTGTCTGTCTGTCTGTCCTGGGTGTATATAGGCACTCGCTGACCTCTCTCCTGTATAACAGTCTGTCTGTACTGGGTGTATATAGACACTCGCTGACCTCTCTCCTGTATAACAGTCTGTCTGTCTGTCCCGGGTGTATAGAGACATTCGCTGACCTCTCTCCTGTATAACAGTCTGTCTGTCTGTCCTGGGTGTATATAGACACTCGCTGACCTCTCTCCAGTATAACAGTCTGTCTGTCTGTCCTGGGTGTATATAGACACTCTCTGACCTCTCTCCTGTATAACAGTCTGTCTGTCTGTCCTGGGTGTATATAGACACTCGCTGACCTCTCTCCTGTATAATAGTCTGTCTGTCCTGGGTGTATATAGACACTCTCTGACCTCTCTCCTGTATAACAGTCTGTCTGTCTGTCTGTCCTGGGAGTATATAGACACTCGCTGACCTCTCTCCTGTATAACAGTCTGTCTGTCCTGGGTGTATATAGACACTCGCTGACCTCTCTCCTGTATAATAGTCTGTCTGTCCTGGGTGTATATAGACACTCGCTGACCTCTCTCCTGTATATCAGTCTGTCTGTCTGTCCTGGGTGTATATAGACACTCGCTGACCTCTCTCCTGTATAATAGTCTGTCTGTCCTGGGTGTATATAGACACTCGCTGACCTCTCTCCTGTATAACAGTCTGTCTGTCTGTCTGTCTGTCTGTCCTGGGTGTATATAGACACTCGCTGACCTCTCTCCTGTATAACAGTCTGTCTGTCCTGGGTGTAAGTAGACAGTCGCTGTCCTCTCTCCTGTATAACAGTCTGTCTGTCTGTCCTGGGTGTATATAGACACTCGCTGTCCTCTCTCCTGTACAACAGTCTGTCTGTCTGTCCTGGGTGTATATAGACACTCGCTGACCTCTCTCCTGTATAACAGTCTGTCTGTCCTGGGTGTATATAGACACTCGCTGACCTCTCTCCTGTATAATAGTCTGTCTGTCCTGGGTGTATATAGACACTCGCTGACCTCTCTCCTGTATAACAGTCTGTCTGTCTGTCTGTCCTGGGAGTATATAGACACTCTCTGACCTCTCTCCTGTATAACAGTCTGTCTGTCTGTCTGTCCTGGGAGTATATAGACACTCGCTGACCTCTCTCCTGTATAACAGTCTGTCTGTCCTGGGTGTATATAGACACTCGCTGACCTCTCTCCTGTATAACAGTCTGTCTGTCCTGGGTGTATATAGACACTCGCTGACCTCTCTCCTGTATAATAGTCTGTCTGTCCTGGGTGTATATAGACACTCGCTGACCTCTCTCCTGTATATCAGTCTGTCTGTCTGTCCTGGGTGTATATAGACACTCGCTGACCTCTCTCCTGTATAATAGTCTGTCTGTCCTGGGTGTATATAGACACTCGCTGACCTCTCTCCTGTATAACAGTCTGTCTGTCTGTCTGTCTGTCTGTCCTGGGTGTATATAGACACTCGCTGACCTCTCTCCTGTATAACAGTCTGTCTGTCTGTCCTGGGTGTATATAGACACTCGCTGTCCTCTCTCCTGTACAACAGTCTGTCTGTCTGTCCTGGGTGTATATAGACACTCGCTGACCTCTCTCCTGTATAACAGTCTGTCTGTCCTGGGTGTAAGTAGACAGTCGCTGTCCTCTCTCCTGTATAACAGTCTGTCTGTCCTGGGTGTAAGTAGACAGTCGCTGTCCTCTCTCCTGTATAACAGTCTGTCTGTCCTGGGTGTATATAGACACTCACTGACCTCTCTCCTGTATAACAGTCTGTCTGTCTGTCCTGGGTGTATATAGACACTCGCTGACCTCTCTCCTGTATAACAGTCTGTCTGTCCTGGGTGTATATAGACACTCACTGACCTCTCTCCTGTATAACAGTCTGTCTGTCTGTCCTGGGTGTATATAGACACTCGCTGACCTCTCTCCTGTATAACAGTCTGTCTGTACTGGGTGTATATAGACACTCGCTGACCTCTCTCCTGTATAACAGTCTGTCTGTCTGTCCCGGGTGTATAGAGACATTCGCTGACCTCTCTCCTGTATAACAGTCTGTCTGTCTGTCCTGGGTGTATATAGACACTCGCTGACCTCTCTCCAGTATAACAGTCTGTCTGTCTGTCCTGGGTGTATATAGACACTCGCTGACCTCTCTCCTGTATAACAGTCTGTCTGTCTGTCCTGGGTGTATATAGACACTCGCTGACCTCTCTCCTGTATAATAGTCTGTCTGTCCTGGGTGTATATAGACACTCTCTGACCTCTCTCCTGTATAACAGTCTGTCTGTCTGTCCTGGGAGTATATAGACACTCGCTGACCTCTCTCCTGTATAACAGTCTGTCTGTCTGTCCTGGGTGTATATAGACACTCGCTGACCTCTCTCCTGTATAACAGTCTGTCTGTCCAGGGTGTATAGAGACACTCACTGACCTCTCTCATGAATAACAGTCTGTCTGTCTGTCCTGGGTGTATATAGACGCTGGCTGACCTCTCTCCTGTATAACAGTCTGTCTGTCCTGGGTGTATATAGACACTCGCTGACCTCTCTCCAGTATAACAGTCTGTCTGTCTGTCCTGGGTGTATATAGACACTCGCTGACCTATCTCCTGTATAACAGTCTTTCTTTCTGTCCTGGGTGTAAGTAGACAGTCGCTGTCCTCTTTCCAGTATAACAGTCTGTCTGTCTGTCCTGGGTGTATATAGACACTCGCTGACCTCTCTCCTGTATAACAGTCCGTCTGTCTGTCTGTCTGTCCTGGGTGTATATAGACACTCGCTGACCTCTCTCCAGTATAACAGTCTGTCTGTCCTGGGTGTATATAAACACTCGCTGACCTCTCTCCTGTATAACAGTCTGTCTGTCCTGGGTGTATATAAACACTCGCTGACCTCTCTCCTGTATAACAGTCTGTCTGTCCTGGGTGTAAGTAGACAGTCACTGTCCTCTCTTCGGTATAACAGTCTGTCTGTCTGTCCTGGGTGTATATAGACACTCGCTGACCTCTCTCCTGTATAACAGTCTGTCTGTCTGTCTGTCCTGGGTGTATATAGACACTCGCTGACCTCTCTCCTGTATAACAGTCTGTCTGTCCTGGGTGTAAGTAGACAGTCGCTGTCCTCTCTCCTGTATAACAGTCTGTCTGTCCTGGGTGTATATAGACACTCGCTGACCTCTCTCCAGTATAACAGTCTGTCTGTCTGTCTGTCCTGGGTGTATATAGGCACTCGCTGACCTCTCTCCTGTATAACAGTCTGTCTGTACTGGGTGTATATAGACACTCGCTGACCTCTCTCCTGTATAACAGTCTGTCTGTCTGTCCCGGGTGTATAGAGACATTCGCTGACCTCTCTCCTGTATAACAGTCTGTCTGTCTGTCCTGGGTGTATATAGACACTCGCTGACCTCTCTCCAGTATAACAGTCTGTCTGTCTGTCCTGGGTGTATATAGACACTCTCTGACCTCTCTCCAGTATAACAGTCTGTCTGTCTGTCCTGGGTGTATATAGACACTCGCTGACCTCTCTCCTGTATAATAGTCTGTCTGTCCTGGGTGTATATAGACACTCTCTGACCTCTCTCCTGTATAACAGTCTGTCTGTCTGTCTGTCCTGGGAGTATATAGACACTCGCTGACCTCTTTCCTGTATAACAGTCTGTCTGTCTGTCTGTCTGTCCTGGGTGTATATAGACACTCGCTGACCTCTCTCCTGTATAATAGTCTGTCTGTCCTGGGTGTATATAGACACTCGCTGACCTCTCTCCTGTATATCAGTCTGTCTGTCTGTCCTGGGTGTATATAGACACTCGCTGACCTCTCTCCTGTATAATAGTCTGTCTGTCCTGGGTGTATATAGACACTCGCTGACCTCTCTCCTGTATAACAGTCTTTCTTTCTGTCCTGGGTGTAAGTAGACACTCGCTGACCTCTCTCCAGTATAACAGTCTGTCTGTCTGTCCTGGGTGTATATAGACACTCGCTGACCTCTCTCCTGTATAACAGTCTTTCTTTCTGTCCTGGGTGTAAGTAGACACTCGCTGACCTCTCTCCAGTATAACAGTCTGTCTGTCTGTCCTGGGTGTATATAAACACTCGCTGACCTCTCTCCTGTATAACAGTCTGTCTGTCCTGGGTGTATGTAGACACTCGCTGACCTCTCTCCTGTATAACAGTCTGTCTTTCTGTCCTGGGTGTAAGTAGACAGTCGCTGTCCTCTCTCCGGTATAACAGTCTGTCTGTCTGTCTGTCCTGGGTGTATATAGACACTCGCTGACCTCTCTTCTGTATAACAGTCCGTCTGTCTGTCCTGGGTGTATATAGACACTGGCTGTCCTCTATCCGGTATAACAGTCTGTCTGTCTGTCCTGGGTGTATATAGACACTCGCTGTCCTCTCTCCTGTACAACAGTCTGTCTGTCTGTCCTGGGTGTATATAGACACTCGCTGACCTCTCTCCTGTATAACAGTCTGTCTGTCCTGGGTGTAAGTAGACAGTCGCTGTCCTCTCTCCTGTATAACAGTCTGTCTGTCCTGGGTGTATATAGACACTCGCTGACCTCTCTCCTGTATAACAGTCTGTCTGTCTGTCCTGGGTGTATATAGACACTCGCTGACCTCTCTCCTGTATAACAGTCTGTCTGTCCTGGGTGTATATAGACACTCGCTGACCTCTCTCCAGTATAACAGTCTGTCTGTCTGTCTGTCCTGGGTGTATATAGACACTCGCTGACCTCTCTCCTGTATAACAGTCTGTCTGTACTGGGTGTATATAGACACTCGCTGACCTCTCTCCTGTATAACAGTCTGTCTGTCTGTCCCGGGTGTATAGAGACATTCGCTGACCTCTCTCCTGTATAACAGTCTGTCTGTCTGTCCTGGGTGTATATAGACACTCGCTGACCTCTCTCCAGTATAACAGTCTGTCTGTCTGTCCTGGGTGTATATAGACACTCTCTGACCTCTCTCCTGTATAACAGTCTGTCTGTCTGTCCTGGGTGTATATAGACACTCGCTGACCTCTCTCCTGTATAATAGTCTGTCTGTCCTGGGTGTATATAGACACTCTCTGACCTCTCTCCTGTATAACAGTCTGTCTGTCTGTCCTGGGAGTATATAGACACTCGCTGACCTCTCTCCTGTATAACAGTCTGTCTGTCTGTCCTGGGTGTATATAGACACTCGCTGACCTCTCTCCTGTATAACAGTCTGTCTGTCTGTCTGTCCTGGGTGTATATAGACACTCGCTGACCTCTCTCCTGTATAATAGTCTGTCTGTCCTGGGTGTATATAGACACTCGCTGTCCTCTCTCCAGTATAACAGTCTGTCTGTCTGTCCTGGGTGTATATAGACACTCGCTGACCTCTCTCCAGTATAACAGTCTGTCTGTCTGTCCTGGGTGTATGTAAACACTCGCTGACCTCTCTCCTGTATAACAGTCTGTCTGTCCTGGGTGTATATAGACACTCGCTGACCTCTCTCCTGTATAACAGTCTGTCTGTCTGTCCTGGGTGTATATAGACACTCGCTGACCTCTCTCCTGTATAACAGTCTGTCTTTCTGTCCTGGGTGTAAGTAGACAGTCGCTGTCCTCTCTCCGGTATAACAGTCTGTCTGTCTGTCCTGGGTGTATATAGACACTCGCTGACCTCTCTTCTGTATAACAGTCCGTCTGTCTGTCCTGGGTGTATATAGACACTGGCTGTCCTCTATCCGGTATAACAGTCTGTCTGTCTGTCCTGGGTGTATATAGACACTCGCTGACCTCTCTCCTGTATAACAGTCTGTCTGTCTGTCTGTCCTGGGTGTATATAGACACTCGCTGACCTTTCTCCTGTATAACAGTCTGTCTGTCTGTCCTGGGTGTATATAGACACTCGCTGACCTCTCTCCTGTATAACAGTCTGTCTGTCTGTCCTGGGTGTATATAGATACTCGCTGTCCTCTCTCCTGTATAACAGTCTGTCTGTCTGTCCTGGGTGTATATAGACGCTGGCTGACCTCTATCCTGTATAACAGTCTGTCTGTCTGTCCTGGGTGTATATAGACGCTCGCTGACCTCTCTCCTGTATAAAAGTCCGTCTGTCTGTCCTGGGTGTATATAGACGCTCGCTGACCTCTCTCCTGCATAACAGTCCGTCTGTCTGTCTGTCTGTCTGTCCTGGGTGTATATAGACACTGGCTGACCTCTCTCCTGTATAACAGTCCGTCTGTCTGTCTGTCTGTCTGTCCTGGGTGTATATAGACACTGGCTGACCTCTCTCCTGTATAACAGTCTGTCTGTCTGTCTGTCCTGGGTGTATATAGACACTCGCTGACCTCTCTCCTGTATAACAGTCTGTCTGTCCTGGGTGTATATAGACAGTCGCTGACCTCTCTCCTGTATAACAGTCTGTCTGTCTGTCCTGGGAGTATATAGACACTCGCTGACCTCTCTCCTGTATAACAGTCTGTCTGTCTGTCTGTCCTAGGTGTATATAGACACTCGCTGACCTCTCTGCTGTATAACAGTCTGTCTGTCTGTCCTAGGTGTATACAGATAGTCGCTGACCTCTCTCCTGTATAACAGTCTGTCTGTCTGTCCTGGGTGTATATAGACACTCGCTGACCTCTCTCCTGTATAACAGTCTGTCTGTCTGTCCTGGGTGTATATAGACACTCGCTGACCTCTCTCTTGTATAACAGTCTGTCTGTCCTGGGTGTATATAGACACTCGCTGACCTCTCTCCTGTATAACAGTCTGTTTGTCTGTCCTGGGTGTATATAGACACTCGCTGACCTCTCTCCTGTATAACAGTCTGTCTGTCCTGGGTGTATATAGACACTCGCTGACCTCTCTCCTGTATAACAGTCTGTCTGTCTGTCCTGGGTGTATATAGACACTCGCTGACCTCTCTCCTGTATAACAGTCTGTCTGTCCTGGGTGTATATAGACACTCGCTGACCTCTCTCCAGTATAACAGTCTGTCTGTCTGTCTGTCCTGGGTGTATATAGACACTCGCTGACCTCTCTCCTGTATAACAGTCTGTCTGTACTGGGTGTATATAGACACTCGCTGACCTCTCTCCTGTATAACAGTCTGTCTGTCTGTCCCGGGTGTATAGAGACATTCGCTGACCTCTCTCCTGTATAACAGTCTGTCTGTCTGTCCTGGGTGTATATAGACACTCGCTGACCTCTCTCCAGTATAACAGTCTGTCTGTCTGTCCTGGGTGTATATAGACACTCTCTGACCTCTCTCCTGTATAACAGTCTGTCTGTCTGTCCTGGGTGTATATAGACACTCGCTGACCTCTCTCCTGTATAATAGTCTGTCTGTCCTGGGTGTATATAGACACTCTCTGACCTCTCTCCTGTATAACAGTCTGTCTGTCTGTCCTGGGAGTATATAGACACTCGCTGACCTCTCTCCTGTATAACAGTCTGTCTGTCTGTCCTGGGTGTATATAGACACTCGCTGACCTCTCTCCTGTATAACAGTCTGTCTGTCTGTCTGTCCTGGGTGTATATAGACACTCGCTGACCTCTCTCCTGTATAATAGTCTGTCTGTCCTGGGTGTATATAGACACTCGCTGTCCTCTCTCCAGTATAACAGTCTGTCTGTCTGTCCTGGGTGTATATAGACACTCGCTGACCTCTCTCCAGTATAACAGTCTGTCTGTCTGTCCTGGGTGTATGTAAACACTCGCTGACCTCTCTCCTGTATAACAGTCTGTCTGTCCTGGGTGTATATAGACACTCGCTGACCTCTCTCCTGTATAACAGTCTGTCTGTCTGTCCTGGGTGTATATAGACACTCGCTGACCTCTCTCCTGTATAACAGTCTGTCTTTCTGTCCTGGGTGTAAGTAGACAGTCGCTGTCCTCTCTCCGGTATAACAGTCTGTCTGTCTGTCCTGGGTGTATATAGACACTCGCTGACCTCTCTTCTGTATAACAGTCCGTCTGTCTGTCCTGGGTGTATATAGACACTGGCTGTCCTCTATCCGGTATAACAGTCTGTCTGTCTGTCCTGGGTGTATATAGACACTCGCTGACCTCTCTCCTGTATAACAGTCTGTCTGTCTGTCTGTCCTGGGTGTATATAGACACTCGCTGACCTTTCTCCTGTATAACAGTCTGTCTGTCTGTCCTGGGTGTATATAGACACTCGCTGACCTCTCTCCTGTATAACAGTCTGTCTGTCTGTCCTGGGTGTATATAGATACTCGCTGTCCTCTCTCCTGTATAACAGTCTGTCTGTCTGTCCTGGGTGTATATAGACGCTGGCTGACCTCTATCCTGTATAACAGTCTGTCTGTCTGTCCTGGGTGTATATAGACGCTCGCTGACCTCTCTCCTGTATAAAAGTCCGTCTGTCTGTCCTGGGTGTATATAGACGCTCGCTGACCTCTCTCCTGCATAACAGTCCGTCTGTCTGTCTGTCTGTCTGTCCTGGGTGTATATAGACACTGGCTGACCTCTCTCCTGTATAACAGTCCGTCTGTCTGTCTGTCTGTCTGTCCTGGGTGTATATAGACACTGGCTGACCTCTCTCCTGTATAACAGTCTGTCTGTCTGTCTGTCCTGGGTGTATATAGACACTCGCTGACCTCTCTCCTGTATAACAGTCTGTCTGTCCTGGGTGTATATAGACAGTCGCTGACCTCTCTCCTGTATAACAGTCTGTCTGTCTGTCCTGGGAGTATATAGACACTCGCTGACCTCTCTCCTGTATAACAGTCTGTCTGTCTGTCTGTCCTAGGTGTATATAGACACTCGCTGACCTCTCTGCTGTATAACAGTCTGTCTGTCTGTCCTAGGTGTATACAGATAGTCGCTGACCTCTCTCCTGTATAACAGTCTGTCTGTCTGTCCTGGGTGTATATAGACACTCGCTGACCTCTCTCCTGTATAACAGTCTGTCTGTCTGTCCTGGGTGTATATAGACACTCGCTGACCTCTCTCTTGTATAACAGTCTGTCTGTCCTGGGTGTATATAGACACTCGCTGACCTCTCTCCTGTATAACAGTCTGTTTGTCTGTCCTGGGTGTATATAGACACTCGCTGACCTCTCTCCTGTATAACAGTCTGTCTGTCTGTCCTGGGTGTATATAGACACTCGCTGACCTCTCTTCTGTATAACAGTCCGTCTGTCTGTCCTGGGTGTATATAGACACTGGCTGTCCTCTATCCGGTATAACAGTCTGTCTGTCTGTCCTGGGTGTATAGAGACATTCGCTGACCTCTCTCCTGTTTAACAGTCTGTCTGTCTGTCCTGGGTGTATACAGACACTCGCTGACCTCTCTTCTGTATAACAGTCCGTCTGTCTGTCCTGGGTGTATATAGACACTGGCTGTCCTCTATCCGGTATAACAGGCTGCCTGTCTGTCCTGGGTGTATATAGACACTCGCTGACCTCTCTCCTGTATAACAGTCTGTCTGTCTGTCTGTCCTGGGTGTATATAGACACTCGCTGTCCTCTCTCCTGTACAACAGTCTGTCTGTCTGTCCTGGGTGTATATAGACACTGGCTGACCTTTCTCCTGTATAACAGTCTGTCTGTCTGTCCTGGGTGTATATAGACACTCGCTGACCTTTCTCCTGTATAACAGTCTGTCTGTCTGTCCTGGGTGTATATAGATACTCGCTGTCCTCTCTCCTGTATAACAGTCTGTCTGTCTGTCTGTCCTGGGTGTATATAGACGCTGGCTGACCTCTATCCTGTATAACAGTCTGTCTGTCTGTCTGTCCTGGGTGTAAATAGACGCTCGCTGACCTCTCTCCTGTATAAAAGTCCGTCTGTCTGTCCTGGGTGTATATAGACGCTCGCTGACCTCTCTCCTGTATAACAGTCCGTCTGTCTGTCTGTCTGTCCTGGGTGTATATAGACACTGGCTGACCTCTCTCCTGTATAACAGTCCGTCTGTCTGTCTGTCTGTCCTGGGTGTATATAGACACTGGCTGACCTCTCTCCTGTATAACAGTCTGTCTGTCTGTCCTGGGTGTATATAGACAGTCGCTGACCTCTCTCCTGTATAACAGTCTGTCTGTCTGTCCTGGGAGTATATAGACACTCGCTGACCTCTCTCCTGTATAACAGTCTGTCTGTCTGTCTGTCCTAGGTGTATATAGACACTCGCTGACCTCTCTGCTGTATAACAGTCTGTCTGTCTGTCTGTCCTTGGTGTATACAGATAGTCGCTGACCTCTCTCCTGTATAACAGTCTGTCTGTCTGTCCTAGGTGTATATAGACACTCGCTGACCTCTCTGCTGTATAACAGTCTGTCTGTCCTGGGTGTATATAGACACTCGCTGACCTCTCTCCTGTATAACAGTCTGTCTGTCCTGGGTGTATATAGACACTCGCTGACCTCTCTCCTGTATAACAGTCTGTTTGTCTGTCCTGGGTGTATATAGACACTCGCTGACCTCTCTCCTGTATAACAGTCTGTCTGTCTGTCCTGGGTGTATATAGACACTCGCTGACCTCTCTCCTGTATAACAGTCTGTCTGTCTGTCTGTCTGTACTGGGTGTATAGAGACATTCGCTGACCTCTCTCCTGTTTAACAGTCTGTCTGTCTGTCCTGGGTGTATACAGACACTCGCTGACCTCTCTCCTGTATATCAGTCTGTCTGTCCTGGGTGTATATAGACACTCGCTGACCTCTCTCCTGTATAACAGTCTGTCTGTCCTGGGTGTATATAGACACTCCCTGACTTCTCTCCTGTACATCAGTCTGTCTGTCTGTCCTGGGTGTATACAGACACTCGCTGACCTCTCTCCTGTATATCAGTCTGTCTGTCTGTCCTGGGTGTATATAGACACTCGCTGACCTCTCTCCTGTATAACAGTCTGTCTGTCCTGGGTGTATATAGACACTCGCTGACCTCTCTCCTGTATATCAGTCTGTCTGTCTGTCCTGGGTGTATAAAGACACTCGCTGACCTCTCTCCTGTATAACAGTCTGTCTGTCTGTCTGTCCTGGGTGTATATAGACACCCGCTGACCTCTCTCCTGTATAACAGTCTGTCTGTCCAGGGTGTATAGAGACACTCACTGACCTCTCTCATGAATAACAGTCTGTCTGTCTGTCCTGGGTGTATATAGACACTCGCTGTCCTCTCTCCTGTACAACAGTCTGTCTGTCTGTCCTGGGTGTATATAGACACTGGCTGACCTTTCTCCTGTATAACAGTCTGTCTGTCTGTCCTGGGTGTATATAGACACTGGCTGACCTTTCTCCTGTATAACAGTCTGTCTGTCTGTCCTGGGTGTATATAGACGCTGGCTGACCTCTATCCTGTATAACAGTCTGTCTGTCTGTCTGTCCTGGGTGTAAATAGACGCTCGCTGACCTCTCTCCTGTATAAAAGTCCGTCTGTCTGTCCTGGGTGTATATAGACGCTCGCTGACCTCTCTCCTGTATAACAGTCCGTCTGTCTGTCTGTCTGTCCTGCGTGTATATAGACACTGGCTGACCTCTCTCCTGTATAACAGTCCGTCTGTCTGTCTGTCTGTCCTGGGTGTATATAGACACTGGCTGACCTCTCTCCTGTATAACAGTCTGTCTGTCTGTCCTGGGTGTATATAGACAGTCGCTGACCTCTCTCCTGTATAACAGTCTGTCTGTCTGTCCTGGGAGTATATAGACACTCGCTGACCTCTCTCCTGTATAACAGTCTGTCTGTCTGTCTGTCCTAGGTGTATATAGACACTCGCTGACCTCTCTGCTGTATAACAGTCTGTCTGTCTGTCTGTCTGTCCTTGGTGTATACAGATAGTCGCTGACCTCTCTCCTGTATAACAGTCTGTCTGTCTGTCCTGGGTGTATATAGACACTCGCTGACCTCTCTGCTGTATAACAGTCTGTCTGTCCTGGGTGTATATAGACACTCGCTGACCTCTCTCCTGTATAACAGTCTGTCTGTCCTGGGTGTATATAGACACTCGCTGACCTCTCTCCTGTATAACAGTCTGTTTGTCTGTCCTGGGTGTATATAGACACTCGCTGACCTCTCTCCTGTATAACAGTCTGTCTGTCTGTCCTGGGTGTATATAGACACTCGCTGACCTCTCTCCTGTATAACAGTCTGTCTGTCTGTCTGTACTGGGTGTATAGAGACATTCGCTGACCTCTCTCCTGTTTAACAGTCTGTCTGTCCTGGGTGTATACAGACACTCGCTGACCTCTCTCCTGTATATCAGTCTGTCTGTCCTGGGTGTATATAGACACTCGCTGACCTCTCTCCTGTATAACAGTCTGTCTGTCCTGGGTGTATATAGACACTCCCTGACTTCTCTCCTGTACATCAGTCTGTCTGTCTGTCCTGGGTGTATACAGACACTCGCTGACCTCTCTCCTGTATATCAGTCTGTCTGTCTGTCCTGGGTGTATATAGACACTCGCTGACCTCTCTCCTGTATAACAGTCTGTCTGTCCTGGGTGTATATAGACACTCGCTGACCTCTCTCCTGTATATCAGTCTGTCTGTCTGTCCTGGGTGTATAAAGACACTCGCTGACCTCTCTCCTGTATAACAGTCTGTCTGTCTGTCTGTCCTGGGTGTATATAGACACTCGCTGACCTCTCTCCTGTATAACAGTCTGTCTGTCCAGGGTGTATAGAGACACTCACTGACCTCTCTCATGAATAACAGTCTGTCTGTCTGTCCTGGGTGTATATAGACGCTGGCTGACCTCTCTCCTGTATAACAGTCTGTCTGTCCTGGGTGTATATAGACACTCGCTGACCTATCTCCTGTATAACAGTCTGTCTGTCTGTCCTGGGTGTAAGTAGACAGTCGCTGTCCTCTCTCCAGTATAACAGTCTGTCTGTCTGTCCTGGGTGTATATAGACACTCGCTGACCTCTCTCCTGTATAACAGTCCGTCTGTCTGTCCTGGGTGTATATAGACACTCTCTGACCTCTCTCCTGTATAAGTCTGTCTGTCCTGGGTGTATATAGTCACTCGCTGACCTCTCTCCTGTATAACAGTCTGTCTGTCTGTCCTGGGTGTATATAGACACTCGCTGACCTCTCTCCTGTATAACAGTCCGTCTGTCTGTCTGTCTGTCCTGGGTGTATATAGACACTCGCTGACCTCTCTCCAGTATAACAGTCTGTCTGTTTGTCCTGGGTGTATATAAACACTCGCTGACCTCTCTCCTGTATAACAGTCTGTCTGTCCTGGGTGTAAGTAGACAGTCACTGTCCTCTCTTCGGTATAACAGTCTGTCTGTCTGTCCTGGGTGTATATAGACACTCGCTGACCTCTCTCCTGTATAACAGTCTGTCTGTCCTGGGTGTAAGTAGACAGTCGCTGTCCTCTCTCCTGTATAACAGTCTGTCTGTCCTGGGTGTAAGTAGACAGTCGCTGTCCTCTCTCCTGTATAACAGTCTGTCTGTACTGGGTGTATATAGACACTCGCTGACCTCTCTCCTGTATAACAGTCTGTCTGTCTGTCCCGGGTGTATAGAGACATTCGCTGACCTCTCTCCTGTATAACAGTCTGTCTGTCTGTCCTGGGTGTATATAGACACTCTCTGACCTCTCTCCTGTATAACAGTCTGTCTGTCTGTCCTGGGTGTATATAGACACTCGCTGACCTCTCTCCTGTATAATAGTCTGTCTGTCCTGGGTGTATATAGACACTCGCTGACCTCTCTCCAGTATATCAGTCTGTCTGTCTGTCCTGGGTGTATATAGACACTCGCTGACCTCTCTCCTGTATAATAGTCTGTCTGTCCTGGGTGTATACAGACACTCGCTGACCTCTCTCCTGTATATCAATCTGTCTGTCTGTCCTGGGTGTATATAGACACTCGCTGACCTCTCTCCTGTATAACAGTCTGTCTGTCCTGGGTGTATATAGACACTCGCTGACCTCTCTCCTGTATAAAAGTCTGTTTGTCTGTCCTGGGTGTATATAGACACTCGCTGACCTCTCTCCTGTATAACAGTCTGTCTGTCTGTCCTGGGTGTATATAGACACTCGCTGACCTCTCTCCTGTATAACAGTCTGTCTGTCTGTCTGTCTGTCCTGGGTGTATAGAGACATTCGCTGACCTCTCTCCTGTTTAACAGTCTGTCTGTCTGTCCTCGGTGTATATAGACACTCGCTGACCTCTCTCCAGTATATCAGTCTGTCTGTCTGTCCTGGGTGTATAAAGACACTCGCTGACCTCTCTCCTGTATAACAGTCTGTCTGTCTGTCTGTCCTGGGTGTATATAGACACTCGCTGACCTCTCTCATGAATAACAGTCTGTCTGTCTGTCCTGGGTGTATATAGACACTCGCTGACCTCTCTCCAGTATAACAGTCTGTCTGTCTGTCCTGGGTGTATATAAACACTCGCTGACCTCTCTCCTGTATAACAGTCTGTCTGTCCTGGGTGTATATAGACACTCACTGACCTCTCTCATGAATAACAGTCTGTCTGTCTGTCCTGGGTGTATATAGACACTCGCTGACCTCTCTCCAGTATAACAGTCTGTCTGTCTGTCCTGGGTGTATATAAACACTCGCTGACCTCTCTCCTGTATAACAGTCTGTCTGTCCTGGGTGTATATAGACACTCGCTGACCTCTCTCCTGTATAACAGTCTTTCTTTCTGTCCTGGGTGTAAGTAGACAGTCGCTGTCCTCTCTCCAGTATAACAGTCTGTCTGTCTGTCCTGGGTGTATATAGACACTCGCTGACCTCTCTCCAGTATAACAGTCTGTCTGTCTGTCTGTCCTGGGTGTATATAAACACTCGCTGACCTCTCTCCTGTATAACAGTCTGTCTGTCCTGGGTGTATATAGACACTCGCTGACCTCTCTCCTGTATAACAGTCTGTCTTTCTGTCCTGGGTGTAAGTAGACAGTCGCTGTCCTCTCTCCGGTATAACAGTCTGTCTGTCTGTCCTGGGTGTATATAGACACTCGCTGACCTCTCTCCTGTATAACAGTCTGTCTGTCTGTCCTGGGTGTATATAGACACTCGCTGTCCTCTCTCCTGTACAACAGTCTGTCTGTCTGTCTGTCCTGGGTGTATATAGACACTGGCTGTCCTCTATCCGGTATAACAGTCTGTCTGTCTGTCTGTCCTGGGTGTATATAGACACTCGCTGACCTCTCTCCTGTATAACAGTCTGTCTGTCCAGGGTGTATAGAGACACTCACTGACCTCTCTCATGAATAACAGTCTGTCTGTCTGTCCTGGGTGTATATAGACGCTGGCTGACCTCTCTCCTGTATAACAGTCTGTCTGTCCTGGGTGTATATAGACACTCGCTGACCTATCTCCTGTATAACAGTCTGTCTGTCTGTCCTGGGTGTAAGTAGACAGTCGCTGTCCTCTCTCCAGTATAACAGTCTGTCTGTCTGTCCTGGGTGTATATAGACACTCGCTGACCTCTCTCCTGTATAACAGTCCGTCTGTCTGTCCTGGGTGTATATAGACACTCTCTGACCTCTCTCCTGTATAAGTCTGTCTGTCCTGGGTGTATATAGTCACTCGCTGACCTCTCTCCTGTATAACAGTCTGTCTGTCTGTCCTGGGTGTATATAGACACTCGCTGACCTCTCTCCTGTATAACAGTCCGTCTGTCTGTCTGTCTGTCCTGGGTGTATATAGACACTCGCTGACCTCTCTCCAGTATAACAGTCTGTCTGTTTGTCCTGGGTGTATATAAACACTCGCTGACCTCTCTCCTGTATAACAGTCTGTCTGTCCTGGGTGTAAGTAGACAGTCACTGTCCTCTCTTCGGTATAACAGTCTGTCTGTCTGTCCTGGGTGTATATAGACACTCGCTGACCTCTCTCCTGTATAACAGTCTGTCTGTCCTGGGTGTAAGTAGACAGTCGCTGTCCTCTCTCCTGTATAACAGTCTGTCTGTCCTGGGTGTAAGTAGACAGTCGCTGTCCTCTCTCCTGTATAACAGTCTGTCTGTACTGGGTGTATATAGACACTCGCTGACCTCTCTCCTGTATAACAGTCTGTCTGTCTGTCCCGGGTGTATAGAGACATTCGCTGACCTCTCTCCTGTATAACAGTCTGTCTGTCTGTCCTGGGTGTATATAGACACTCTCTGACCTCTCTCCTGTATAACAGTCTGTCTGTCTGTCCTGGGTGTATATAGACACTCGCTGACCTCTCTCCTGTATAATAGTCTGTCTGTCCTGGGTGTATATAGACACTCGCTGACCTCTCTCCAGTATATCAGTCTGTCTGTCTGTCCTGGGTGTATATAGACACTCGCTGACCTCTCTCCTGTATAATAGTCTGTCTGTCCTGGGTGTATACAGACACTCGCTGACCTCTCTCCTGTATATCAATCTGTCTGTCTGTCCTGGGTGTATATAGACACTCGCTGACCTCTCTCCTGTATAACAGTCTGTCTGTCCTGGGTGTATATAGACACTCGCTGACCTCTCTCCTGTATAAAAGTCTGTTTGTCTGTCCTGGGTGTATATAGACACTCGCTGACCTCTCTCCTGTATAACAGTCTGTCTGTCTGTCCTGGGTGTATATAGACACTCGCTGACCTCTCTCCTGTATAACAGTCTGTCTGTCTGTCTGTCTGTCCTGGGTGTATAGAGACATTCGCTGACCTCTCTCCTGTTTAACAGTCTGTCTGTCTGTCCTCGGTGTATATAGACACTCGCTGACCTCTCTCCAGTATATCAGTCTGTCTGTCTGTCCTGGGTGTATAAAGACACTCGCTGACCTCTCTCCTGTATAACAGTCTGTCTGTCTGTCTGTCCTGGGTGTATATAGACACTCGCTGACCTCTCTCATGAATAACAGTCTGTCTGTCTGTCCTGGGTGTATATAGACACTCGCTGACCTCTCTCCAGTATAACAGTCTGTCTGTCTGTCCTGGGTGTATATAAACACTCGCTGACCTCTCTCCTGTATAACAGTCTGTCTGTCCTGGGTGTATATAGACACTCACTGACCTCTCTCATGAATAACAGTCTGTCTGTCTGTCCTGGGTGTATATAGACACTCGCTGACCTCTCTCCAGTATAACAGTCTGTCTGTCTGTCCTGGGTGTATATAAACACTCGCTGACCTCTCTCCTGTATAACAGTCTGTCTGTCCTGGGTGTATATAGACACTCGCTGACCTCTCTCCTGTATAACAGTCTTTCTTTCTGTCCTGGGTGTAAGTAGACAGTCGCTGTCCTCTCTCCAGTATAACAGTCTGTCTGTCTGTCCTGGGTGTATATAGACACTCGCTGACCTCTCTCCAGTATAACAGTCTGTCTGTCTGTCTGTCCTGGGTGTATATAAACACTCGCTGACCTCTCTCCTGTATAACAGTCTGTCTGTCCTGGGTGTATATAGACACTCGCTGACCTCTCTCCTGTATAACAGTCTGTCTTTCTGTCCTGGGTGTAAGTAGACAGTCGCTGTCCTCTCTCCGGTATAACAGTCTGTCTGTCTGTCCTGGGTGTATATAGACACTCGCTGACCTCTCTCCTGTATAACAGTCTGTCTGTCTGTCCTGGGTGTATATAGACACTCGCTGTCCTCTCTCCTGTACAACAGTCTGTCTGTCTGTCTGTCCTGGGTGTATATAGACACTGGCTGTCCTCTATCCGGTATAACAGTCTGTCTGTCTGTCCTGGGTGATTATAGACACTCGCTGACCTCTCTCCTGTATAACAGTCTGTCTGTCTGTCCTGGGTGTATATAGACACTCGCTGTCCTCTCTCCTGTACAACAGTCTGTCTGTCTGTCCTGGGTGTATAAAGACGCTGGCTGACCTTTCTCCTGTATAACAGTCTGTCTGTCCAGGGTGTATAGAGACACTCACTGACCTCTCTCATGAATAACAGTCTGTCTGTCTGTCCTGGGTGTATATAGACACTCGCTGACCTCTCTCCTGTATAACAGTCTGTCTGTCCAGGGTGTATAGAGACACTCACTGACCTCTCTCATGAATAACAGTCTGTCTGTCTGTCCTGGGTGTATATAGACACTCGCTGACCTCTCTCCTGTATAACAGTCTGTCTGTCTGTCTGTCCTGGGTGTATATAGACGCTGGCTGACCTCTCTCCTGTATAACAGTCTGTCTGTCTGTCCTGGGTGTATATAGACGCTCGCTGACCTCTCTCCTGTATAAAAGTCCGTCTGTCTGTCCTGGGTGTATATAGACGCTCGCTGACCTCTCTCCTGTATAACAGTCCGTCTGTCTGTCTGTCCTGGGTGTATATAGACACTGGCTGACCAATCTCCTGTATAACAGTCTGTCTGTCTGTCCTGGGTGTATAGAGACATTCGCTGACCTCTCTCCTGTTTAACAGTCTGTCTGTCTGTCCTGGGTGTATATAGACACTCGCTGACCTCTCTCCTGTATATCAGTCTGTCTGTCCTGGGTGTATATAGACACTAGCTGACCTCTCTCCTGTATAACAGTCTGTCTGTCCTGGGTGTATATAGACACTCGCTGACCTCTCTCCAGTATATCAGTCTGTCTGTCTGTCCTGGGTGTATAAAGACACTCGCTGACCTCTCTCCTGTATAACAGTCTGTCTGTCCTGGGTGTATATAGACACTCGCTGACCTCTCTCCTGTATAACAGTCTATCTGTCTGTCCTGGGTGTATACAGACACTCGCTGACCTCTCTCCTGTATAACAGTCTGTCTGTCTGTCCTGGGTGTATATAGACACTCGCTGACCTCTCTCCTGTATAACAGTCAGTCTGTCTGTCTGTCCTGGGTGTATACAGACACTCGCTGACCTCTCTCCTGTATAACAGTCTGTCTGTCTGTCCTGGGTGTATATAGACACTCGCTGACCTCTCTCCTGTATAACAGTCTGTCTGTCTGTCCTGGATGTATATAGACACTCGCTGACCTCTCTCCAGTATATCAGTCTGTCTGTCTGTCCTGGGTGTATAAAGACACTCGCTGACCTCTCTCCTGTATAACAGTCTGTTTGTCCTGGGTGTATATAGACACTCGCTGACCTCTCTCCTGTATAACAGTCTATCTGTCTGTCCTGGGTGTATATGGACACTCGCTGACCTCTCTCCTGTATAACAGTCTGTCTGTCCTGGGTGTATATAGACACTCGCTGACCTCTCTCCTGTATAACAGTCTTTCTTTCTGTCCTGGGTGTATATAGACACTCGCTGACCTCTCTCCTGTATAACAGTCTGTCTGTCTGTCCTGGGTGTATATAGACACTCGCTGACCTCTCTCCAGTATAACAGTCTGTCTGTCTGTCCTGGGTGTATATAAACACTCGCTGACCTCTCTCCTGTATAACAGTCTGTCTGTCCTGGGTGTATATAGACACTCGCTGACCTCTCTCCTGTATAACAGTCTTTCTTTCTGTCCTGGGTGTAAGTAGACACTCGCTGACCTCTCTCCTGTATAACAGTCTGTCTGTCTGTCTGTCCTGGGTGTATATAGACACTCGCTGACCTCTCTTCTGTATAACAGTCCGTCTGTCTGTCTGTCTGTCCTGGGTGTAAATAGACACTCGCTGACCTCTCTCCTGTATAACAGTCTGTCTGTCTGTCCTGGGTGTATATAGACACTCGCTGACCTCTCTCCAGTATAACAGTCTGTCTGTCTGTCCTGGGTGTATATAAACACTCGCTGACCTCTCTCCTGTATAACAGTCTGTCTGTCCTGGGTGTAAATAGACACTCGCTGACCTCTCTCCTGTATAACAGTCTGTCTGTCTGTCCTGGGTGTATATAGACACTCGCTGACCTCTCTTCTGTATAACAGTCCGTCTGTCTGTCTGTCTGTCTGTCCTGGGTGTATATAGACACTGGCTGTCCTCTATCCGGTATAACAGTCTGTCTGTCTGTCCTGGGTGTATATAGACACTGGCTGTCCTCTATCCGGTATAACAGTCTGTCTGTCTGTCCTGGGTGTATATAGACACTCGCTGACCTCTCTCCTGTATAACAGTCTGTCTGTCTGTCCTGGGTGTATATAGATACTCGCTGTCCTCTCTCCTGTATAACAGTCTGTCTGTCTGTCCTGGGTGTATATAGACACTCGCTGACCTCTCTTCTGTATAACAGTCCGTCTGTCTGTCTGTCCTGGGTGTATATAGACACTGGCTGTCCTCTATCCGGTATAACAGTCTGTCTGTCTGTCCTGGGTGTATATAGACGCTGGCTGACCTCTCTCCTGTATAACAGTCTGTCTGTCTGTCCTGGGTGTATATAGACGCTCGCTGACCTCTCTCCTGTATAAAAGTCCGTCTGTCTGTCCTGGGTGTATATAGACGCTCGCTGACCTCTCTCCTGTATAACAGTCCGTCTGTCTGTCTGTCTGTCTGTCCTGGGTGTATATAGACACTCGCTGACCTCTCTCCTGTATAACAGTCTGTCTGTCTGTCCTGGGTGTATATAGACAGTCGCTGACCTCTCTCCTGTATAACAGTCTGTCTGTCTGTCCTGGGAGTATATAGACACTCGCTGACCTCTCTCCTGTATAACAGTCTGTCTCTCTGTCTGTCTGTCCTAGGTGTATATAGACACTCGCTGACCTTTCTGCTGTATAACAGTCTGTCTGTCTGTCTGTCCTGGGTGTATATAGACACTCGCTGACCTCTCTCCTGTATAACAGTCTGTCTGTCTGTCCTGGGTGTATATAGACACTCGCTGACCTCTCTCCTGTATAACAGTCTGTCTGTCCTGGGTGTATATAGACACTCGCTGACCTCTCTCCTGTATAACAGTCTGTCTGTCTGTCCTGGGTGTATATAGACACTCGCTGACCTCTCTCCTGTATAACAGTCTGTCTGTCTGTCTGTCTGTCCTGGGTGTATAGAGACATTCGCTGACCTCTCTCCTGTTTAACAGTCTGTCTGTCTGTCCTGGGTGTATATAGACACTCGCTGACCTCTCTCCTGTATAACAGTCTGTCTGTCCTGGGTGTATATAGACACTCCCTGACTTCTCTCCTGTATATCAGTCTGTCTGTCTGTCCTGGGTGTATACAGACACTCGCTGACCTCTCTCCTGTATATCAGTCTGTCTGTCATGGGTGTATATAGACACTCGCTGACCTCTCTCCTGTATAACAGTCTGTCTGTCCTGGGTGTATATAGACACTCGCTGACCTCTCTCCTGTATAACAGTCTGTCTGTCTGTCTGTCCTGGGTGTATATAGACACTCGCTGACCTCTCTCCTGTATAACAGTCTGTCTGTCCAGGGTGTATAGAGACACTCACTGACCTCTCTCATGAATAACAGTCTGTCTGTCTGTCCTGGGTGTATATAGACGCTGACTGACCTCTCTCCTGTATAACAGTCTGTCTGTCTGTCCTGGGTGTATATAGACACTCGCTGACCTCTCTCCAGTATAACAGTCTGTCTGTCTGTCCTGGGTGTATATAGACACTCGCTGACCTCTCTCCTGTATAACAGTCTGTCTGTCTGTCCTGGGTGTATATAGACACTCGCTGACCTCTCTCCAGTATAACAGTCTGTCTGTCTGTCCTGGGTGTATATAGACACTCGCTGACCTCTCTGCTGTATAACAGTCTGTCTGTCTGTCCTGGGTGTATATAGACAGTCGCTGACCTCTCTCCGGTATAACAGTCTGTCTGTCTGTCCTGGGTGTATATAGACACTCGCTGACCTCTCTCCAGTATAACAGTCTGTCTGTCTGTCCTGGGTGTATATAAACACTCGCTGACCTCTCTCCTGTATAACAGTCTGTCTGTCCTGGGTGTATATAGACACTCGCTGACCTCTCTCCTGTATAACAGTCTTTCTTTCTGTCCTGGGTGTAAGTAGACAGTCGCTGTCCTCTCTCCAGTATAACAGTCTGTCTGTCTGTCCTGGGTGTATATAGACACTCGCTGACCTCTCTCCAGTATAACAGTCTGTCTGTCCTGGGTGTATATAGACACTCGCTGACCTCTCTCCTGTATAACAGTCTGTCTTTCTGTCCTGGGTGTAAGTAGACAGTCGCTGTCCTCTCTCCGGTATAACAGTCTGTCTGTCTGTCCTGGGTGTATATAGACACTCGCTGACCTCTCTCCTGTATAACAGTCTGTCTGTCCTGGGTGTATATAGACACTGGCTGTCCTCTATCCGGTATAACAGTCTGTCTGTCTGTCCTGGGTGTATATAGACACTCGCTGACCTCTCTCCTGTATAACAGTCTGTCTGTCTGTCCTGGGTGTATATAGACACTCGCTGTCCTCTCTCCTGTACAACAGTCTGTCTGTCTGTCCTGGGTGTATATAGACACTCGCTGACCTCTCTCCTGTATAACAGTCTGTCTGTCCTGGGTGTATATAGATACTCGCTGTCCTCTCTCCTGTATAACAGTCCGTCTGTCTGTCCTGGGTGTATACAGATGCTCGCTGACCTCTCTCCTGTATAACAGTCCGTCTGTCTGTCTGTCTGTCCTGGGTGTATATAGAAACTGGCTGACCTCTCTCCTGTATAACAGTCCGTCTGTCTGTCTGTCTGTCCTGGGTGTATATAGACACTGGCTGACCTCTCTCCTCTATAACAGTCTGTCTGTCCTGGGTGTATATAGACACTCGCTGACCTCTCTCCTGTATAACAGTCTGTCTGTCTGTCCTGGGTGTATATAGACAGTCGCTGACCTCTCTCCTGTATAACAGTCTGTCTGTCTGTCCTGGGAGTATATAGACACTCGCTGACCTCTCTCCTGTATAACAGTCTGTCTGTCTGTCCTAGGTGTATATAGACACTCGCTGACCTCTCTGCTGTATAACAGTCTGTCTGTCTGTCTGTCCTAGGTGTATACAGATAGTCGCTGACCTCTCTCCTGTATAACAGTCTGTCTGTCTGTCCTGGGTGTATATAGACACTCGCTGACCTCTCTCCTGTATAACAGTCTGTCTGTCTGTCCTGGGTGTATATAGACACTCGCTGACCTCTCTCCTGTATAACAGTCTGTCTGTCTGTCCTGGGTGTATACAGACACTCGCTGACCTCTCTCCTGTATAACAGTCTGTCTGTCCTGGGTGTATATAGACACTCGCTGACCTCTCTCCTGTATAACAGTCTGTTTGTCTGTCCAGGGTGTATATAGACACTCACTGACCTCTCTCCAGTAAAACAGTCTGTCTGTCTGTCCTGGGTGTATATAGACACTCGCTGACCTCTCTCCTGTATAACAGTCTGTCTGTCTGTCTGTCCTGGGTGTATAGAGACATTCGCTGACCTCTCTCCTGTTTAACAGTCTGTCTGTCTGTCCTGGGTGTATACAGACACTCGCTGACCTCTCTCCTGTATATCAGTCTGTCTGTCCTGGGTGTATATAGACACTCGCTGACCTCTCTCCTGTATAACAGTCTGTCTGTCCTGGGTGTATATAGACACTCCCTGACTTCTCTCCTGTATATCAGTCTGTCTGTCTGTCCTGGGTGTATACAGACACTCGCTGACCTCTCTCCTGTATATCAGTCTGTCTGTCTGTCCTGGGTGTATATAGACACTCGCTGACCTCTCTCCTGTATAACAGTCTGTCTGTCCTGGGTGTATATAGACACTCGCTGACCTCTCTCCTGTATATCAGTCTGTCTGTCTGTCCTGGGTGTATAAAGACACTCGCTGACCTCTCTCCTGTATAACAGTCTGTCTGTCTGTCTGTCCTGGGTGTATATAGACACTCGCTGACCTCTCTCATGAATAACAGTCTGTCTGTCTGTCTGTCCTGGGTGTATATAGACGCTGACTGACCTCTCTCCTGTATAACAGTCTGTCTGTCTGTCCTGGGTGTATATAGACACTCGCTGACCTCTCTCCAGTATAACAGTCTGTCTGTCTGTCCTGGGTGTATATAAACACTCGCTGTCCTCTCTCCAGTATAACAGTCTGTCTGTCTGTCCTGGGTGTATATAGACACTGGCTGACCTCTCTCCTGTATAACAGTCTTTCTTTCTGTCCTGGGTGTAAGTAGACAGTCGCTGTCCTCTCTCCAGTATAACAGTCTGTCTGTCTGTCCTGGGTGTATATAGACACTCGCTGACCTCTCTCCAGTATAACAGTCTGTCTGTCTGTCCTGAGTGTATATAAACACTCGCTGACCTCTCTCCTGTATAACAGTCTGTCTGTCTGTCCTGAGTGTATATAAACACTCGCTGACCTCTCTCCTGTATAACAGTCTGTCTGTCTGTCTGTCCTGGGTGTATATAGACACTCGCTGACCTCTCTCCTGTATAACAGTCTGTCTGTCCTGGGTGTATACAGACACTCGCTGACCTCTCTCATGTATAACAACCTGTCTGTCCTGGGTGTATATAAACACTCGCTGACCTCTCTCCTGTATAACAGTCTGTCTTTCTGTCCTGGGTGTAAGTAGACAGTCGCTGTCCTCTCTCCGGTATAACAGTCTGTCTGTCTGTCCTGGGTGTATATAGACACTCGCTGACCTCTCTTCTGTATAACAGTCCGTCTGTCTGTCCTGGGTGTATATAGACACTGGCTGTCCTCTATCCGGTATAACAGTCTGTCTGTCTGTCCTGGGTGTATATAGACAGTCGCTGACCTCTCTCCTGTATAACAGTCTGTCTGTCTGTCTGTCCTGGGTGTATATAGACACTCGCTGACCTCTCTCCTGTATAACAGTCTGTCTGTCTGTCCTGGGTGTATATAGACACTCGCTGACCTCTCTCCTGTATAACAGTCTGTCTGTCTGTCTGTCCTGGGTGTATATAGACACTCGCTGACCTCTCTCCTGTATAACAGTCTGTCTGTCTGTCCTGGGTGTATATAGACACTCGCTGACCTCTCTCCTGTATAACAGTCTGTCTGTCTGTCCTGGGTGTATAAAGACGCTGGCTGACCTTTCTCCTGTATAACAGTCTGTCTGTCTGTCCTGGGTGTATATAGACACTCGCTGACCTCTCTCCTGTATAACAGTCTGTCTGTCCTGGGTGTATATAGATACTCGCTGTCCTCTCTCCTGTATAACAGTCTGTCTGTCTGTCTGTCCTGGGTGTATATAGACGCTCGCTGACCTCTCTCCTGTATAAAAGTCCGTCTGTCTGTCCTGGGTGTATATAGACGCTCGCTGACCTCTCTCCTGTATAACAGTCTGTCTGTCTGTCCTGGGTGTATATAGACACTCGCTGACCTCTCTCCTGTATAACAGTCTGTCTGTCTGTCCTGGGAGTATATAGACACTCGCTGACCTCTCTCCGGTATAACAGTCTGTCTGTCTGTCCTAGGTGTATATAGACACTCGCTGACCTCTCTCCTGTATAACAGTCTGTCTGTCTGTCTGTCCTAGGTGTATACAGATAGTCGCTGACCTCTCTCCTGTATAACAGTCTGTCTGTCTGTCCTGGGTGTATATAGACACTCGCTGACCTCTCTCCTGTATAACAGTCTGTCTGTCTGTCCTGGGTGTATATAGACACTCGCTGTCCTCTCTCCTGTATAACAGTCTGTCTGTCTGTCCTGGGTGTATATAGACACTCGCTGACCTCTCTCCTGTATAACAGTCTGTCTGTCTGTCCTGGGTGTATATAGACACTGGCTGACCTCTCTCCTGTATAACAGTCTGTCTGTCTGTCCTGGGTGTATATAGACACTCGCTGACCTCTCTCCTGTATAACAGTCTGTCTGTCCTGGGTGTATATAGACAGTCGCTGACTTCTCTCCGGTATAACAGTCTGTCTGTCTGTCCTGGGTGTATATAGACACTCGCTGACCTCTCTCCTGTATAACAGTCTGTCTGTCTGTCCTAGGTGTATATAGACACTCGCTGACCTCTCTCCTGTATAACAGTCTGTCTGTCCTGGGTGTATATAGACACTCGCTGACCTCTCTCCTGTATAACAGTCTGTCTGTCCTGGGTGTATATAGACACTCGCTGACCTCTCTCCTGTATAACAGTCTGTCTTTCTGTCCTGGGTGTAAGTAGACAGTCGCTGTCCTCTCTCCGGTATAACAGTCTGTCTGTCTGGCCTGGGTGTATATAGACACTCGCTGACCTCTCTTCTGTATAACAGTCCGTCTGTCTGTCTGTCTGTCCTGGGTGTATATAGACACTGGCTGTCCTCTATCCGGTATAACAGTCTGTCTGTCTGTCCTGGGTGTATATAGACACTCGCTGACCTCTCTCCTGTATAACAGTCTGTCTTTCTGTCCTGGGTGTAAGTAGACAGTCGCTGACCTCTCTCCGATATAACAGTCTGTCTGTCTGTCCTGGGTGTATATAGATACTCGCTGTCCTCTCTCCTGTATAACAGTCTGTCTGTCTGTCCTGGGTGTATATAGACACTCGCTGTCCTCTCTCCTGTACAACAGTCTGTCTGTCTGTCCTGGGTGTATAAAGACGCTGGCTGACCTTTCTCCTGTATAACAGTCTGTCTGTCTGTCCTGGGTGTATATAGACACTCGCTGACCTCTCTCCTGTATAACAGTCTGTCTGTCTGTCTTTCCTGGGTGTATATAGATACTCGCTGTCCTCTCTCCTGTATAACAGTCTGTCTGTCTGTCTGTCCTGGGTGTATATAGACGCTGGCTGACCTCTCTCCTGTATAACAGTGTGTCTGTCTGTCCTGGGTGTATATAGACACTCGCTGACCTCTCTCCTGTATAACAGTCTGTCTGTGTGTCCTGGGTGTATATAGACGCTCGCTGACCTCTCTCCTGTATAAAAGTCCGTCTGTCTGTCCTGGGTGTATATAGACGCTCGCTGACCTCTCTCCTGTATAACAGTCTGTCTGTCTGTCCTGGGTGTATATAGACGCTCGCTGACCTCTCTCCTGTATAAAAGTCCGTCTGTCTGTCCTGGGTGTATATAGACGCTCGCTGACCTCTCTCCTGTATAACAGTCCGTCTGTCTGTCTGTCCTGGGTGTATATAGACACTGGCTGTCCTCTATCCGGTATAACAGTCTGTCTGTCTGTCCTGGGTGTATATAGACACTCGCTGACCTCTCTCCTGTATAACAGTCTGTCTGTCTGTCCTGGGTGTATATAGACACTCGCTGTCCTCTCTCCTGTACAACAGTCTGTCTGTCTGTCCTGGGTGTATATAGACACTCGCTGACCTCTCTCCTGTATAACAGTCTGTCTGTCCTGGGTGTATATAGATACTCGCTGTCCTCTCTCCTGTATAACAGTCCGTCTGTCTGTCCTGGGTGTATACAGATGCTCGCTGACCTCTCTCCTGTATAACAGTCCGTCTGTCTGTCTGTCTGTCCTGGGTGTATATAGAAACTGGCTGACCTCTCTCCTGTATAACAGTCCGTCTGTCTGTCTGTCTGTCCTGGGTGTATATAGACACTGGCTGACCTCTCTCCTGTATAACAGTCTGTCTGTCCTGGGTGTATATAGACACTCGCTGACCTCTCTCCTGTATAACAGTCTGTCTGTCTGTCCTGGGTGTATATAGACAGTCGCTGACCTCTCTCCTGTATAACAGTCTGTCTGTCTGTCCTGGGAGTATATAGACACTCGCTGACCTCTCTCCTGTATAACAGTCTGTCTGTCTGTCCTAGGTGTATATAGACACTCGCTGACCTCTCTGCTGTATAACAGTCTGTCTGTCTGTCTGTCCTAGGTGTATACAGATAGTCGCTGACCTCTCTCCTGTATAACAGTCTGTCTGTCTGTCCTGGGTGTATATAGACACTCGCTGACCTCTCTCCTGTATAACAGTCTGTCTGTCTGTCCTGGGTGTATATAGACACTCGCTGACCTCTCTCCTGTATAACAGTCTGTCTGTCTGTCCTGGGTGTATACAGACACTCGCTGACCTCTCTCCTGTATAACAGTCTGTCTGTCCTGGGTGTATATAGACACTCGCTGACCTCTCTCCTGTATAACAGTCTGTTTGTCTGTCCTGGGTGTATATAGACACTCACTGACCTCTCTCCAGTATAACAGTCTGTCTGTCTGTCCTGGGTGTATATAGACACTCGCTGACCTCTCTCCTGTATAACAGTCTGTCTGTCTGTCTGTCCTGGGTGTATAGAGACATTCGCTGACCTCTCTCCTGTTTAACAGTCTGTCTGTCTGTCCTGGGTGTATACAGACACTCGCTGACCTCTCTCCTGTATATCAGTCTGTCTGTCCTGGGTGTATATAGACACTCGCTGACCTCTCTCCTGTATAACAGTCTGTCTGTCCTGGGTGTATATAGACACTCCCTGACTTCTCTCCTGTATATCAGTCTGTCTGTCTGTCCTGGGTGTATACAGACACTCGCTGACCTCTCTCCTGTATATCAGTCTGTCTGTCTGTCCTGGGTGTATATAGACACTCGCTGACCTCTCTCCTGTATAACAGTCTGTCTGTCCTGGGTGTATATAGACACTCGCTGACCTCTCTCCTGTATATCAGTCTGTCTGTCTGTCCTGGGTGTATAAAGACACTCGCTGACCTCTCTCCTGTATAACAGTCTGTCTGTCTGTCTGTCCTGGGTGTATATAGACACTCGCTGACCTCTCTCATGAATAACAGTCTGTCTGTCTGTCTGTCCTGGGTGTATATAGACACTGGCTGACCTCTCTCCTGTATAACAGTCTGTCTGTCTGTCCTGGGTGTATATAGACACTCGCTGACCTCTCTCATGAATAACAGTCTGTCTGTCTGTCTGTCCTGGGTGTATATAGACGCTGACTGACCTCTCTCCTGTATAACAGTCTGTCTGTCTGTCCTGGGTGTATATAGACACTCGCTGACCTCTCTCCAGTATAACAGTCTGTCTGTCTGTCCTGGGTGTATATAAACACTCGCTGTCCTCTCTCCAGTATAACAGTCTGTCTGTCTGTCCTGGGTGTAAGTAGACACTCGCTGACCTCTCTCCTGTATAACAGTCTGTCTGTCTGTCTGTCCTGGGTGTATATAGACACTCGCTGACCTCTCTCCTGTATAACAGTCTGTCTGTCTGTCTGTCTGTCCTGGGTGTATATAGACACTCGCTGACCTCTCTCCGGTATAACAATCTGTCTGTCCTGGGTGTATACAGACAGTCGCTGACCTCTCTCCGGTATAACAGTCTGTCTGTCTGGCCTGGGTGTATATAGACACTGGCTGTCCTCTATCCGGTATAACAGTCTGTCTGTCTGTCCTGGGTGTATATAGACACTCGCTGACCTCTCTCCTGTATAACAGTCTGTCTGTCTGTCCTGGGTGTATAAAGACGCTGGCTGACCTTTCTCCTGTATAACAGTCTGTCTGTCTGTCCTGGGTGTATATAGACACTCGCTGACCTCTCTCCTGTATAACAGTCTGTCTGTCCTGGGTGTATATAGATACTCGCTGTCCTCTCTCCTGTATAACAGTCTGTCTGTCTGTCTGTCTGTCCTGGGTGTATATAGACGCTCGCTGACCTCTCTCCTGTATAAAAGTCCGTCTGTCTGTCCTGGGTGTATATAGACGCTCGCTGACCTCTCTCCTGTATAACAGTCCGTCTGTCTGTCTGCCTGTCCTGGGTGTATATAGACACTGGCTGACCTCTCTCCTGTATAACAGTCTGTCTGTCTGTCCTGGGTGTATATAGACACTCGCTGACCTCTCTCCTGTATAACAGTCTGTCTGTCTGTCCTGGGAGTATATAGACACTCGCTGACCTCTCTCCGGTATAACAGTCTGTCTGTCTGTCCTAGGTGTATATAGACACTCGCTGACCTCTCTCCTGTATAACAGTCTGTCTGTCTGTCCTGGGTGTATATAGACACTCGCTGACCTCTCTCCTGTATAACAGTCTGTCTGTCTGTCCTGGGTGTATATAGACACTCGCTGTCCTCTCTCCTGTATAACAGTCTGTCTGTCTGTCCTGGGTGTATATAGACACTCGCTGACCTCTCTCCTGTATAACAGTCTGTCTGTCTGTCCTGGGTGTATATAGACACTCGCTGACCTCTCTCCTGTATAACAGTCTGTCTGTCCTGGGTGTATATAGACAGTCGCTGACTTCTCTCCGGTATAACAGTCTGTCTGTCTGTCCTGGGTGTATATAGACACTCGCTGACCTCTCTCCTGTATAAATCTGTCTGTCTTTCCTGGGTGTATAACAGGCTGCCTGTCTGTCCTGGGTGTATATAGACACTCGCTGACCTCTCTCCTGTATAACAGTCTCTCTGTCTGTCTGTCCTGGGTGTATAAAGACGCTGGCTGACCTCTCTCCTGTATAACAGTCTCTCTGTCTGTCTGTCCTGGGTGTATATAGACAGTCGCTGACCTCTCTCCTGTATAACAGTCTGTCTGTCCTGGGTGTATATAGACACTCGCTGACCTCTCTCCTGTATAACAGTCTGTCTGTCTGTCCTGGGTGTATATAAACACTCGCTGACCTCTCTCCTGTATAACAGTCTGTCTGTCCTGGGTGTATATAGACACTCGCTGACCTCTCTGCTGTATAACAGTCTGCCTGTCTGTCCTGGGTGTATATAGACACTCGCTGACCTCTCTCCTGTATAACAGTCTGTCTGTCTGTCCTGGGTGTATATAGACACTCGCTGTCCTCTCTCCTGTATAACAGTCTGTCTGTCTGTCTGTCCTGGGTGTATATAGACACTCGCTGACCTCTCTCCTGTATAACAGTCTGTCTGTCCTGGGTGTATATAGACACTCGCTGACCTCTCTCCGGTATAACAATCTGTCTGTCCTGGGTGTATACAGACAGTCGCTGACCTCTCTCCGGTATAACAGTCTGTCTGTCTGTCCTGGGTGTATATAGACACTCGCTGACCTCTCTCCTGTATAACAGTCTGTCTGTCCTGGGTGTATATAGACACTCGCTGACCTCTCTCCTGTATAACAGTCTGTCTTTCTGTCCTGGGTGTAAGTAGACAGTCGCTGTCCTCTCTCCGGTATAACAGTCTGTCTGTCTGTCCTGCGTGTATATAGACACTCGCTGACCTCTCTCCTGTATAACAGTCTGTCTGTCTGTCTGTCTGTCCTGGGTGTATATAGACACTCGCTGACCTCTCTCCTGTATAACAGTCTGTCTGTCCTGGGTGTATATAGACACTCGCTGACCTCTCTCCGGTATAACAATCTGTCTGTCCTGGGTGTATACAGACAGTCGCTGACCTCTCTCCGGTATAACAGTCTGTCTGTCTGTCCTGGGTGTATATAGACACTCGCTGACCTCTCTCCTGTATAACAGTCTGTCTGTCCTGGGTGTATATAGACACTCGCTGACCTCTCTTCTGTATAACAGTCCGTCTGTCTGTCTGTCTGTCCTGGGTGTATATAGACACTGGCTGTCCTCTATCCGGTATAACAGTCTGTCTGTCTGTCCTGGGTGTATATAGACACTCGCTGACCTCTCTGCTGTATAACAGTCTGTCTGTCTGTCCTGGGTGTATATAGACACTCGCTGACCTCTCTCCTGTATAACAGTCTTTCTGTCCTGGGTGTAAGTAGACAGTCGCTGACCTCTCTCCGATATAACAGTCTGTCTGTCTGTCCTGGGTGTATATAGACACTCGCTGTCCTCTCTCCTGTACAACAGTCTGTCTGTCTGTCCTGGGTGTATATAGACACTCGCTGTCCTCTCTCCTGTACAACAGTCTGTCTGTCTGTCCTGGGTGTATAAAGACGCTGGCTGACCTTTCTCCTGTATAACAGTCTGTCTGTCTGTCCTGGGTGTATATAGACACTCGCTGACCTCTCTCCTGTATAACAGTCTGTCTGTCTGTCTGTCCTGGGTGTATATAGATACTCGCTGTCCTCTCTCCTGTATAACAGTCTGTCTGTCTGTCTGTCCTGGGTGTATATAGACGCTGGCTGACCTCTCTCCTGTATAACAGTCTGTCTGTCTGTCCTGGGTGTATATAGACACTCGCTGACCTCTCTCCTGTATAACAGTCTGTCTGTGTGTCCTGGGTGTATATAGACGCTCGCTGACCTCTCTCCTGTATAAAAGTCCGTCTGTCTGTCCTGGGTGTATATAGACGCTCGCTGACCTCTCTCCTGTATAACAGTCTGTCTGTCTGTCCTGGGTGTATATAGACGCTCGCTGACCTCTCTCCTGTATAAAAGTCCGTCTGTCTGTCCTGGGTGTATATAGACGCTCGCTGACCTCTCTCCTGTATAACAGTCCGTCTGTCTGTCTGTCCTGGGTGTATATAGACACTAGCTGACCTCTCTCCTGTATAACAGTCCGTCTGTCTGTCTGTCTGTCCTGGGTGTATATAGACACTGGCTGACCTCTCTCCTGTATAACAGTCTGTCTGTCTGTCTGTCCTGGGTGTATATAGACAGTCGCTGACCTCTCTCCTGTATAACAGTCTGTCTGTCTGTCCTGGGAGTATATAGACACTCGCTGACCTCTCTCCTGTATAACAGTCTGTCTGTCTGTCTGTCCTAGGTGTATATAAACACTCGCTGACCTCTCTGCTGTATAACAGTCTGTCTGTCTGTCTGTCCTAGGTGTATACAGATAGTCGCTGACCTCTCTCCTGTATAACAGTCTGTCTGTCTGTCCTGGGTGTATATAGACACTCGCTGACCTCTCTCCTGTATAACAGTCTGTCTGTCTGTCCTGGGTGTATATAGACACTCGCTGTCCTCTCTCCTGTATAACAGTCTGTCTGTCTGTCCTGGGTGTATATAGACACTCGCTGACCTCTCTCCTGTATAACAGTCTGTCTGTCTGTCCTGGGTGTATATAGACACTCGCTGACCTCTCTCCTGTATAACAGTCTGTCTGTCTGTCCTGGGTGTATATAGACACTCGCTGACCTCTCTCCTGTATAACAGTCTGTCTGTCTGTCCTGGGTGTATATAGACACTCGCTGACCTCTCTCCTGTATAACAGTCTGTCTGTCTGTCCTGGGTGTATATAGACACTCGCTGACCTCTCTCCTGTATAACAGTCTGTCTGTCCTTGGTGTATATAGACACTCGCTGACCTCTCTCCGGTATAACAGTCTGTCTGTCTTCCTGGGTGTATATAGACACTCGCTGACCTCTCTCCTGTATAACAGTCTGTCTGTCCTGGGTGTATATAGACACTCGCTGACCTCTCTCCTGTATAACAGTCTGTCTGTCCTGGGTGTATATAGACAGTCGCTGACCTCTCTCCGGTATAACAGTCTGTCTGTCTGTCCTGGGTGTATATAGATAGTCGCTGACCTCATTCCTGTATAACAGTCTGTCTGTCCTGGGTGTATATAGATAGTCGCTGACCTCTCTCCTGTATAACAGTCTGTCTATCTGTCATGGGTGTATATAGACACTCGCTGACCTCTCTCCTGTATAACAGTCTGTCTGTCTGTCCTGGGTGTATATAGACACTCGCTGACCTCTCTCCTGTATAACAGTCTGTCTGTCCTGGGTGTATATAGACACTCGCTGACCTCTCTCCTGTATAACAGTCTGTCTGTCCTGGGTGTATATAGACACTCGCTGACCTCTCTCCTGTATAACAGTCTGTCTGTCCTGGGTGTATATAGACACTTGCTGACCTCTCTCCTGTATAACAGTCTGCCTGTCTGTCCTGGGTGTATATAGACACTAGCTGACCTCTCTCCTGTATAACAGTCTGTCTGTCTGTCCTGGGTGTATATAGACACTCGCTGACCTCTCTCCAGTATAACAGTCTGTCTGTCTGTCCTGGGTGTATATAGACACTCGCTGACCTCTCTCCGGTATAACAGTCTGTCTGTCTGTCCTGGGTGTATATAGACACTCGCTGACCTCTCTCCGGTATAACAGTCTGTCTGTCTGTCCTGGGTGTATATAGACACTTGCTGACCTCTCTCCTGTATAACAGTCTGCCTGTCTGTCCTGGGTGTATATAGACACTAGCTGACCTCTCTCCTGTATAACAGTCTGTCTGTCTGTCCTGGGTGTATATAGACACTCGCTGACCTCTCTCCGGTATAACAGTCTGTCTGTCTGTCCTGGATGTAAGTAGACAGTCGCTGACCTCTCTCCTGTATAACAGTCTGTCTGTCCTGGGTGTATATAGACACTCGCTGAACTCTCTCCTGTATAACAGTCTGTCTGTCTGTCCTGGGTGTATATAGACACTCGCTGACCTCTCTCCGGTATAACAGTCTGTCTGTCCTGGGTGTATATAGACACTCGCTGACCTCTCTCCTGTATAACAGTCTGTCTGTCTGTCCTGGGTGTATATAGACACTCGCTGACCTCTCTCCTGTATAACAGTCTGTCTGTCTGTCCTGGGTGTATATAGACACTCGCTGACCTCTCTCCTGTATAACAGTCTGTCTGTCCTGGGTGTATATAGACACTCGCTGACCTCTCTCCGGTATAACAATCTGTCTGTCCTGGGTGTATACAGACAGTCGCTGACCTCTCTCCGGTATAACAGTCTGTCTGTCTGTCCTGGGTGTATATAGACACTCGCTGACCTCTCTCCTGTATAACAGTCTGTCTGTCCTGGGTGTATATAGACACTCGCTGACCTCTCTCCTGTATAACAGTCTGTCTTTCTGTCCTGGGTGTAAGTAGACAGTCGCTGTCCTCTCTCCGGTATAACAGTCTGTCTGTCTGGCCTGGGTGTATATAGACACTCGCTGACCTCTCTTCTGTATAACAGTCCGTCTGTCTGTCTGTCTGTCCTGGGTGTATATAGACACTGGCTGTCCTCTATCCGGTATAACAGTCTGTCTGTCTGTCCTGGGTGTATATAGACACTCGCTGACCTCTCTCCTGTATAACAGTCTGTCTTTCTGTCCTGGGTGTATATAGACACTCGCTGACCTCTCTCCTGTATAACAGTCTGTCTGTCTGTCTGTCCTGGGTGTATATAGATACTCGCTGTCCTCTCTCCTGTATAACAGTCTGTCTGTCTGTCTGTCCTGGGTGTATATAGACGCTGGCTGACCTCTCTCCTGTATAACAGTCTGTCTGTCTGTCCTGGGTGTATATAGACACTCGCTGACCTCTCTCCTGTATAACAGTCTGTCTGTGTGTCCTGGGTGTATATAGACGCTCGCTGACCTCTCTCCTGTATAAAAGTCCGTCTGTCTGTCCTGGGTGTATATAGACGCTCGCTGACCTCTCTCCTGTATAACAGTCTGTCTGTCTGTCCTGGGTGTATATAGACGCTCGCTGACCTCTCTCCTGTATAAAAGTCCGTCTGTCTGTCCTGGGTGTATATAGACGCTCGCTGACCTCTCTCCTGTATAACAGTCCGTCTGTCTGTCTGTCCTGGGTGTATATAGACACTGGCTGACCTCTCTCCTGTATAACAGTCCGTCTGTCTGTCTGTCTGTCCTGGGTGTATATAGACACTGGCTGACCTCTCTCCTGTATAACAGTCTGTCTGTCTGTCTGTCCTGGGTGTATATAGACAGTCGCTGACCTCTCTCCTGTATAACAATCTGTCTGTCTGTCCTGGGAGTATATAGACACTCGCTGACCTCTCTCCTGTATAACAGTCTGTCTGTCTGTCTGTCCTAGGTGTATATAAACACTCGCTGACCTCTCTGCTGTATAACAGTCTGTCTGTCTGTCTGTCTGTCCTAGGTGTATACAGATAGTCGCTGACCTCTCTCCTGTATAACAGTCTGTCTGTCTGTCCTGGGTGTATATAGACACTCGCTGACCTCTCTCCTGTATAACAGTCTGTCTGTCTGTCCTGGGTGTATATAGACACTCGCTGACCTCTCTCCTGTATAACAGTCTGTCTGTCTGTCCTGGGTGTATATAGACACTCGCTGACCTCTCTCCTGTATAACAGTCTGTCTGTCCTTGGTGTATATAGACACTCGCTGACCTCTCTCCGGTATAACAGTCTGTCTGTCTTCCTGGGTGTATATAGACACTCGCTGACCTCTCTCCTGTATAACAGTCTGTCTGTCCTGGGTGTATATAGACACTCGCTGACCTCTCTCCTGTATAACAGTCTGTCTGTCCTGGGTGTATATAGACAGTCGCTGACCTCTCTCCGGTATAACAGTCTGTCTGTCTGTCCTGGGTGTATATAGATAGTCGCTGACCTCATTCCTGTATAACAGTCTGTCTGTCCTGGGTGTATATAGATAGTCGCTGACCTCTCTCCTGTATAACAGTCTGTCTGTCTGTCCTGGGTGTATATAGACACTCGCTGACCTCTCTCCTGTATAACAGTCTGTCTGTCTGTCCTGGGTGTATATAGACACTCGCTGACCTCTCTCCTGTATAACAGTCTGTCTGTCCTGGGTGTATATAGACACTCGCTGACCTCTCTCCTGTATAACAGTCTGTCTGTCTGTCCTGGGTGTATATAGACACTCGCTGACCTCTCTCCTGCATAACAGTCTGTCTGTCTGTCCTGGGTGTATATAGACACTCGCTGTCCTCTCTCCTGTATAACAGTCTGTCTGTCTGTCCTGCGTGTATATAGACACTCGCTGACCTCTCTCCTGTATAACAGTCTGTCTGTCTGTCCTGGGTGTATATAGACACTCGCTGACCTCTCTCCTGTATAACAGTCTGTCTGTCTGTCCTGGGTGTATATAGACACTCGCTGACCTCTCTCCTGTATAACAGTCTGTCTGTCCTGGGTGTATATAGACACTCGCTGACCTCTCTCCTGTATAACAGTCTGTCTGTCTGTCCTGGGTGTATATAGACACTCGCTGACCTCTCTCCTGTATAACAGTCTGTCTGTCCTGGGTGTATATAGACACTCGCTGACCTCTCTCCTGTATAACAGTCTGTCTGTCTGTCCTAGGTGTATATAGACACTCGCTGACCTCTCTCCTGTATAAGTCTGTCTGTCTGTCTGTCCTGGGTGTATAACAGGCTGCCTGTCTGTCCTGGGTGTATATAGATAGTCGCTGACCTCTCTCCTGTATAACAGTCTGTCTGTCTGTCCTAGGTGTATATAGACACTCGCTGACCTCTCTCCTGTATAAGTCTGTCTGTCCTGGGTGTATATAGACACTCGCTGACCTCTCTCCTGTATAACAGTCTGTCTGTCCTGGGTGTATATAGACACTCGCTGACCTCTCTCCTGTATAACAGTCTGTCTGTCCTGGGTGTATATAGACACTTGCTGACCTCTCTCCTGTATAACAGTCTGCCTGTCTGTCCTGGGTGTATATAGACACTAGCTGACCTCTCTCCTGTATAACAGTCTGTCTGTCTGTCCTGGGTGTATATAGACACTCGCTGACCTCTCTCCAGTATAACAGTCTGTCTGTCTGTCCTGGGTGTATATAGACACTCGCTGACCTCTCTCCGGTATAACAGTCTGTCTGTCTGTCCTGGGTGTATATAGACACTTGCTGACCTCTCTCCTGTATAACAGTCTGCCTGTCTGTCCTGGGTGTATATAGACACTAGCTGACCTCTCTCCTGTATAACAGTCTGTCTGTCTGTCCTGGGTGTATATAGACACTCGCTGACCTCTCTCCTGTATAACAGTCTGTCTGTCCTGGGTGTATATAGACACTCGCTGAACTCTCTCCTGTATAACAGTCTATCTGTCTGTCCTGGGTGTATATAGACACTCGCTGACCTCTCTCCTGTATAACAGTCTGTCTGTCTGTCCTGGGTGTATATAGACACTCGCTGTCCTCTATCCTGTATAACAGTCTGTCTGTCTGTCCTGGGTGTATATAGACACTCGCTGTCCTCTATCCTGTATAACAGTCTGTCTGTCTGTCCTGGGTGTATATAGACACTCGCTGACCTCTCTCCTGTATAACAGTCTGTCTGTCTGTCCTGGGTGTATATAGACACTCGCTGTCCTCTATCCTGTATAACAGTCTGTCTGTCTGTCCTGGGTGTATATAGACACTCGCTGACCTCTCTCCTGTATAACAGTCTGTCTGTCTGTCCTGGGTGTATATAGACACTCGCTGACCTCTCTGCTGTCTAACAGTCTGTCTGTCTGTCCTGGGTGTATATAGACACTCGCTGACCTCTCTCCTGTATAACAGTCTGTCTGTCTGTCCTGGGTGTATATAGACACTCGCTGACCTCTCTGCTGTATAACAGTCTGTCTGTCTGTCCTGGGTGTATATAAACACTCGCTGACCTCTCTCCTGTATAACAGTCTGTCTGTCTGTCCTGGGTGTATATAGACACTCGCTGACCTCTCTCCTGTATAACAGTCTGTCTGTCCTGGGTGTATATAGACAGTCGCTGACCTCTCTGCTGTATAACAGTCTGTCTGTCCTGGGTGTATATAGACACTCGCTGACCTCTCTGCTGTATAACAGTCTGTCTGTCCTGGATGTATGTAGACAGTCGCTGACCTCTCTCCTGTATAACAGTCTGTCTGTCCTGGGTGTATATAGACACTCGCTGACCTCTCTGCTGTATAACAGTCTGTCTGTCCTGGGTGTATATAGACACTCGCTGACCTCTCTCGTGTATAACAGTCTGTCTGTCCTGGGTGTATATAGACAGTCGCTGACCTCTCTCCTGTATAACAGTCTGTCTGTCCTGGATGTATATAGACACTCGCTGACCTCTCTCCTGTATAACAGTCTGTCTGTCTGTCTGTCCTGGGTGTATATAGACACTCGCTGACCTCTCTCCTGTATAACAGTCTGTCTGTCTGTCCTGGGTGTATATAGACACTCGCTGACCTCTCTCCTGTATAACAGTCTGTCTGTCCTGGGTGTATATAGACAGTCGCTGACCTCTCTCCTGTATAACAGTCTGTCTGTCCTGGGTGTATATAGACAGTCGCTGACCTCTCTCCTGTATAACAGTCTGTCTGTCCTGGGTGTATATAGACACTCGCTGACCTCTCTCCTGTATAACAGTCCGTCTGTCTGTCCTGGGTGTATATAGACACTCGCTGACCTCTCTCCTGTATAACAGTCCGTCTGTCTGTCCTGGGTGTATATAGACACTCGCTGACCTCTCTCCTGTATAACAGTCCGTCTGTCTGTCCTGGGTGTATATAGACACTCGCTGACCTCTCTCCTGTATAGCAGTCTGTCTGTCTGTCTGTCCTGGGTGTATAGAGACACTCGCTGACCTCTCTCCTGTATAACAGTCTGTCTGTCCTGGGTGTATACAGACACTCGCTGACCTCTCTCCTGTATAACAGTCTATCTGTCTGTCCTGGGTGTATATAGACACTCGCTGACCTCTCTCCGGTATAACAGTCTGTCTGTCCTGGGTGTATACAGACACTCGCTGACCTCTCTCCTGTATAACAGTCTATCTGTCTGTCCTGGGTGTATATAGACACTCGCTGACCTCTCTCCTGTATAACAGTCTGTCTGTCCTGGGTGTATATAGACACTCGCTGACCTCTCTCCGGTATTATCAGTCTGTCTGTCTGTCCTGGGTGTATATAGACACTCGCTGACCTCTCTCCTGTATAACAGTCTGTCTGTCCTGGGTGTATATAGACACTCGCTGACCTCTCTCCGGTATTATCAGTCTGTCTGTCTGTCCTGGGTGTATACAGACACTCGCTGACCTCTCTCCGGTATAACAGTCTGTCTGTCCTGGGTGTATACAGACACTCGCTGACCTCTCTCCTGTATTATCAGTCTGTCTGTCTGTCCTGGGTGTATATAGACACTCGCTGACCTCTCTCCTGTATAACAGTCTGTCTGTCCTGGGTGTATACAGACACTCGCTGACCTCTCTCCTGTATAACAGTCTGTCTGTCTGTCCTGGGTGTATATAAACACTCGCTGACCTCTCTCCTGTATAACAGTCTGTCTGTCCTGGGTGTATATAGACACTCGCTGACCTCTCTCCGGTATAACAGTCTGTCTGTCTGTCCTGGATGTATATAGACACTCGCTGACCTCTCTCCTGTATAACAGTCTGTCTGTCCTGGGTGTATACAGACACTCGCTGACCTCTCTCCGGTATAACAGTCTGTCTGTCTGTCCTGGATGTATATAGACACTCGCTGACCTCTCTCCGGTATAACAGTCTGTCTGTCTGTCCTGGGTGTATATAGACACTCGCTGAACTCTCTCCTGTATAACAGTCTGTCTGTCTGTCCTGGGTGTATATAGACACTCGCTGACCTCTCTGCTGTATAACAGTCTGTCTGTCTGTCCTGGGTGTATATAGACACTCGCTGACCTCTCTGCTGTATAACAGTCTGACTGTCTGTCCTGGGTGTATATAGACACTCGCTGACCTCTCTCCTGTATAACAGTCTGTCTGTCTGTCCTGGGTGTATATAGACACTCGCTGACCTCTCTGCTGTATAACAGTCTGTCTGTCTGTCCTGGGTGTATATAGACACTCGCTGACCTCTCTCCTGTATAACAGTCTGTCTGTCTGTCCTGGGTGTATATAAACACTCGCTGACCTCTCTCCTGTATTATCAGTCTGTCTGTCTGTCCTGGGTGTATATAGACACTCGCTGACCTCTCTCCTGTATAACAGTCTGTCTGTCCTGGGTGTATACAGACACTCGCTGACCTCTCTCCGGTATAACAGTCTGTCTGTCCTGGGTGTATATAGACACTCGCTGACCTCTCTCCTGTATAACAGTCTGTCTGTCTGTCCTGGGTGTATATAGACACTCGCTGACCTCTCTCCTGTATAACAGTCTGTCTGTCTGTCCTGGGTGTATATAGACACTCGCTGACCTCTCTCCTGTATAACAGTCTGTCTGTCTGTCCTGGGTGTATATAGACACTCGCTGACCTCTCTCCGGTATAACAGTCTGTCTGTCTGTCCTGGGTGTATATAGACACTCGCTGACCTCTCTCCAGTATAACAGTCTGTCTGTCTGTCCTGGATGTATGTAGACAGTCGCTGACCTCTCTCCTGTATAACAGTCTGTCTGTCCTGGGTGTATATAGACACTCGCTGACCTCTCTCCTGTATAACAGTCTGTCTGTCCTGGGTGTATATAGACACTCGCTGACCTCTGTCCTGTATAACAGGCTGTCTGTCTGTCCTGGGTGTATATAGACACTCACTGACCTCTGTCCTGTATAACAGGCTGTCTGTCTGTCCTGGGTGTATATAGACACTCGCTGTCCTCTCTCCTGTATAACAGTCTGTCTGTCTGTCCTGGGTGTATACAGACACTCGCTGACCTCTCTCCAGTATAACAGTCTGTCTGTCCTGGGTGTATATAGACACTAGCTGACCTCTCTCCGGTATAACAGTCTGTCTGTCTGTCCTGGGTGTATATAGACACTCGCTGACCTCTCTCCTGTATAACAGGCTGTCTGTCTGTCCTGGGTGTATATAGACACTCACTGACCTCTGTCCTGTATAACAGGCTGTCTGTCTGTCCTGGGTGTATATAGACACTCGCTGTCCTCTCTCCTGTATAACAGTCTGTCTGTCTGTCCTGGGTGTATACAGACACTCGCTGACCTCTCTCCAGTATAACAGTCTGTCTGTCCTGGGTGTATATAGACACTCGCTGACCTCTCTCCTGTATAACAGTCTGTCTGTCCTGGGTGTATATAGACACTCGCTGACCTCTCTCCGGTATAACAGTCTGTCTGTCTGTCTGTCCTGGGTGTATATAGACACTCGCTGACCTCTCTCCTGTATAACAGTCTGTCTGTCCTGGGTGTATATAGACACTCGCTGACCTCTCTCCGGTATAACAGTCTGTCTGTCTGTCCTGGGTGTATGTAGACAGTCGCTGACCTCTCTCCTGTATAACAGTCTGTCTGTCCTGGGTGTATATAGACACTAGCTGACCTCTCTCCGGTATAACAGTCTGTCTGTCTGTCTGTCCTGGGTGTATATAGACACTCGCTGACCTCTCTCCTGTATAACAGTCTGTCTGTCCTGGGTGTATATAGACACTCGCTGACCTCTCTCCGGTATAACAGTCTGTCTGTCTGTCCTGGGTGTATATAGACACTCGCTGACCTCTCTCCAGTATAACAGTCTGTCTGTCCTGGGTGTATATAGACACTCGCTGACCTCTCTCCGGTATAACAGTCTGTCTGTCTGTCCTGGGTGTATATAGACACTCGCTGACCTCTCTCCTGTATAACAGTCTGTCTGTCTGTCCTGGGTGTATATAGACACTAGCTGACCTCTCTCCGGTATAACAGTCTGTCTGTCTGTCCTGGGTGTATATAGACACTCGCTGACCTCTCTCCAGTATAACAGTCTGTCTGTCCTGGGTGTATATAGACACTCGCTGACCTCTCTCCTGTATAACAGTCTGTCTGTCTGTCCTAGGTGTATATAGACAGTCGCTGACCTCTCTCCGGTATAACAGTCTGTCTGTCCTGGGTGTATATAGACACTCGCTGACCTGTCTTTTTGCTACTCACCCTTCGTGCTTTGCTCTGGTATTTCACAGCTTTCTTGGTATCAGACACTGCTCTCTCCACATAGTCCACAGAGTGCTCCACGTTGTACTCGATACGATCTATCATCTCCCCCTGGAAGTGAAACATGTGGCGCAGTCAGTCGGAGTCCACCATTCTGTGAGAAGCCCAGCCCTGGTGTCACTGCGGCCCGTGCTCCCTCACCTGGCTCTCCACGAGCATCGCCATGTCTACAAACATGTCATGCAGCTCCCGGATACTTGTCTCCAGCTTGATGATCTCATTGTGTCGTGTCTCAATCTCATTCAGAGCTTGTTTGGTCATCTGGGAGTCCATTTTGATCTGTAGGAGGCAGGAGAGCGGTCAGATTCTGAGGTGAATCTTGTGACTGGCTCTACGTGATGGGTTACTGATAAAGTGTTGGTGTAACTGGGTGCAAGTACGAGCTGTGTCTTCCTCTGTAACGCTTATCTGACACAGGTCCATATAATGTTCCCTGTGCGACTTCGGAGAGAGCAAACAATGATTCACATTCTCTGCTTCAAGGCCGCATTTCGGTGCCGTCCCATCCCCTTCCCCGGGGCAATATAAGTCTACGGTCACAACCCCGGCCCCGACACCCCCGCCACTTGGCCTTCTAGTGATCTCTGTTCTAAGCCCTTAAAATCTGTTATAAACCTTGCACTTTGTTAAAACATCATTGCAGATGTATTCTGAATCATGGATGCCATGAATGTTGGTTCAGCTTACAAAATGGCTGCCCCGTGTGAGGCATTTTCAGTCAGGTTGTGACTCGGAGGTCCATATCTCTTAGTGGGTAGAGATGACCGGGTGTCAGTGGCAGGCCAAGTGTGTGGCTTATGCTGTATGTGGGCTAAATCTGTACGAAATCTCCCCATGCCACCCCCCCCCCCTCCCCAGCACCATTACACACGTCATCTGTGAATATGGCCAGCTTCCCGCTCTCCAGCATGTCTTCCAGCTCCTCATTAGTGGTGGTTCTGCCAGCTGCCAGGAGGAATAAGACAAGTGTCACATGTTTTCTGCCGAAGACAACCAGTGTGGCCGTAGCCCAAGCTCTTCCAACCCCACAATCATCTCAGCCAATGAGAGCCACCGCTCCCACCATCTCATTTTCCCTCAGCAGTGTCCACCCCATCCACTATCTCCAAGATACATACTGATCTCCAGTTGCCTCTGGATACGGTCCTTGCAGCGGTCCCTGTATTTAGACTGTGTCGCGTTGTATTCTGTCATCACCTCCACAAACTTACGCGACAGAGTGGAATGCTGAGGAGAAATCAGGGAGAGTGAGAAACGTCAGAGGAGAGAGGACATTGGGGCGACCATGAGAAGAGTTCAAGGAGGAATGAGAAGGAAAGCGAGAAGGTAGGATGAGAATGGACAAGGGACGACAGAGACGATGACTAAGGTCAAAGAGAATGAAGGAGGTACTGTAGAAGAACTCATAGATAACTGTGAAGATGTGAAGTAGGAGGATAGAGGGTTAATAGGGCAATTGCGGCATCGGTCACCTGTGTTTTCCGGATGCGCAGGTCAGCCGAGGAGCGGTTCAGTCCCTCTTCCTGCTCAATGCTCTGCTCAATAGCTGTGAGGAGACCAGGAGACATACTTCATACACTGATAACACTGACCTAAGCTATAAAAGAAGTTGGTGTTACAATATACGTAGGCACCGGGATTAGAGGAACCTGGTAAATGCCCAGAGAGGGCCGGGGTTATGAGTCGGACGCAGACCTGCCTGTGGACGCTTCTCGCAGTTATTAGCAGACTGCGCATGCGCGGATTAAAGTAACAGCAGACAACGCATGCCCCGCACCATGCACAAGAGCGCCTGGCCAGCCGCATACCTGCATGGACAAGAGGCATCTGGTGGGCGTCTCATGGCTGCACAGCCAGACGTCTGTACTGTAATGAGGCGTGCGTGCAGGGAAGGGACGCCTGTTTCTAGCGGATATGTGCCCATAGTAATGACGGGGGTTTGGTGCTGCGGACAGAAATACAGTGGGCGGTGAGAGCATATGTATAAATGCAGATGGATGCTAGTCTTAGTTTGGCTGCCCCAGCCATCCGCATTCGCGGCCAGTTTGCGTCTGACTCAGAAGCAGGACCGGTATAGGTAACCAGTGTTCATAACCAGTATTAAATAAAGCAGAAGAAAGGTTATGTAATGTAGGAGACAGTGGGCTCTGAGCATGATTCCCACCGGCCCTGAAGGTTATTACAGCAGGTTCATGAACAGTGTGTAATTGGAGAATGGAAATTAAATGAACTTGCCACAGCCCGTTAGAATTCCATGGAGTGTCATAAGACAACCACAATGGATAAAGCTGGCAAAGGGTAACAGTGAGAAGACAGACTTTGAGAGACTCTATGGAGGTCTGTTGGATGGACATAATCCTAAAATTGCACACTAGAAAGAAGGAATTACAGGCATGGAGGACTAACCTTTCAACTTGGAGCGAACTTTATTTGCAGTCTTCTTAATATCGGCTGTGAGATCCTCAAGTTCCTGCTTAGTCTCTGCATAAAGGAGGAAAAGAAAGAGGGTGGATGTCTGCCCATGTAGTGTCTTAGTGGAACAGAAGTATATTAAGTCCATGTCCAATAGACATACTACGAGCTCTCTCAACTTCACAAGGCACAAACCATGAACTCCCTCACCTTCACATAACATACACCACCAGCTCTCTCACCATCACATGACATACAGCAAGAGCTCCCTCACCTTTACATGAAGTACACCACCACCTCCCTCACCTTCACAAGTTCACAAGACATACACCATGAGCTCCCTCACCTTCACATGGCATACACCATGAGCTCCCTCACCTTCACATGACGTACACCACCACCTCCCTCACTTTCACAAGACATACATCATGAGCTCCCTCACCTTCACATGACTTACACCCCACCTCCCTCACCGTCAGATGACATACAGCATGAGCTCCCTTACCTTCACATGAGGTACACCATGAGCTCCCTCACCTTCACATGACATACACCATGAGCTCCCTCACCTTCACAGGAGGTACACCATGAGCTTCCTCACCTTCACATAACGTACACCACCGCCTCCCACACCTTCACAAGACATACATCATGAGCTCCCTCACCTTCACATGACTTACACCCCACCTCCCTCACCGTCACATGACATACAGCATGAGCTCCCTCACCTTCACATGACATACACCATGAGCTCCCTCACCTTCACAGGAGGTACACCATGAGCTTCCTCACCTTCACATGACATACACCACCACCTCCCACACCTTCACAAGACATACATCATGAGCTCCCTCACCTTCACATGACGTACTCCACCACCTCCCTCACCTTCACATGAGGTACACCATACGCTCCCTCACCTTCACATGAGATACACCATGAGCTCCCTCACCTTTACATGAAGTACACCACCACCTCCCTCACCTTCACAAGTTCACAAGACATACACCATGAGCTCCCTCACCTTCACATGGCATACACCATGAGCTCCCTCACCTTCACAGGAGGTACACCATGAGCTCCCTCCCCTTCACATGACGTACACCACCACCTCCCTCACTTTCACAAGACATACATCATGAGCTCCCTCACCTTCACATGACTTACACCCCACCTCCCTCACCGTCACATGACATACAGCATGAGCTCCCTTACCTTCACATGAGGTACACTATGAGCTCCCTCACCTTCACATGACATACACCATGAGCTCCCTCACCTTCACAGGAGGTACACCATGAGCTTCCTCACCTTCACATGACGTACACCACCACCTCCCACACCTTCACAAGACATACATCATGAGCTCCCTCACCTTCACGTGACGTACTCCACCACCTCCCTCACCTTCACATGACATACACCATGTGCTCCCTCACCTTCACAGGAGGTACACCATGAGCTTCTTCATCTTTACATGAGGAACACCATGAGTTCCCTCACCTTCATGTGACGTACACCATGAGCTCCCTCACCTTCATGTAACGTACACCATATGCTCCCTCACATTCTCGTGACATACATCATAAGGTCCCTCACGTTCTCATGACACACACCATGAGCTCCTTCATCTTCTCATGATGCACACCATGAGCTCCCTCACCATGACGTACACCATGAGCTCCCTCACCTTCACATGACGTACACCATGAGCTTTTCCATAGTCTCACATGATGTACACCATGAACTCCTTCACCATCACATGATGCACACCATGAGCTCCTTCACCATCACATGATGCACACCATGAGCTCTCTCACCATCACATGATGCACACCAGGAGGGCTCTCACCATCACATGACACACACCACAAGGGCCCTCACCCTCGCGTGACGCACAACATGAGCTACCTCGCCCACGCATGATGCACACCATGAGCTCCCTCACCCTCGCGTGACATACACCATGAGCTCCCTCACCCTCGCGTGACATACACCATGAGCTCCCTCACCCTCGCGTGACATACACCATGAGCTCCCTCACCCTCGCGTGACATACACCATGAGCTCCCTCACCCTCGCGTGACATACACCATGAGCTCCCTCACCCTCGCGTGACATGCACCATAGGCTCCCTCACCTTCACATGTTGTACACCACCAGCTCCCTCATCTTCACATGACATACACCATGAGCTCCCTCACCTTCACATGTCATACACCACCACCTCCCTCACCTTTACAAGTTCACAAGACATACACCATGAGCTACATCACCTTCACATAAGGTACATCATGAGCTCCCTCACCTTCACATGACGTACACCACCACCTCCCTCACCTTCACATGAGGTACACCATGAGCTCCCTCACCTTCACATGAGATACATCATGAGCTCCCTCACCTTCACATGACATACATCATGAGCTCCCTCACCCTCGCGTGACATACACCATGAGCTCCCTCACCCTCGCGTGACATACACCATGAGCTCCCTCACCATTACATGACGCACACCATGAGCTCCCTCACCATTACATGACACACACCATGAGCTCCCTCACCCTCGCGTGACATACACCATGAGCTCCCTCACCATTACATGACGCACACCATGAGCTCCCTCACCATTACATGACACACACCATCAGCTCCCTCACCCTCGCGTGACATACACCATCAGCTCCCTCACCATCACATGACGCACACCATGAGCTCCGTCACCCTCACATGACGCACACCATGAGGGCCCTCACCATTACATGACACACACCATGAGCTCCCTCACCATTACATGACATACACCATGAGCTCCCTCACCCTCGCGTGACATACAACATGAGCTCCCTCACCCTTGCCTGACATACACCATGGGTTCCCTCACCATTACATGACGCACACCATGAGCTCCCTCACCATTACATGACACACACCAGGAGCTCCCTCACCCATGACATATACCATGAGCTCCCTCACAATAACATGACGCACACCATGAGGGCCCCACCATTACATGACACACACCATGAGCTCCCTCACCCTCGCGTGACATACACCATGAGCTCCCTCACCCTCGCATGACATACACCATGAGCTCCCTCACCCTCGCGTGACATACGCCATGAGCTCCCTCACGATTACATGACATACACCATGAGCTCCCTCACCCTCGCATGACATACACCATGAGCTCCCTCACCCTCGCGTGACATACGCCATGAGCTCCCTCACGATTACATGACATACACCATGAGCTCCCTCACCCTCGCATGACATACACCATGAGCTCCCTCACCCTCGCGTGACATACGCCATGAGCTCCCTCACGATTACATGACATACACTATGAGCTCCCTCACCCTCGCGTGACATACGCCATGCACTACCTCACCCTCGCGTGACATACACCATGAGCTCCCTCACCCTCGCGTGACATACGCCATGCACTACCTCACCCTCGCGTGGCATACGCCATGCACTACCTCACCCTCGCGTGACATACACCATGAGCTCCCTCACCCTCGTGTGACATACACCATGAGCTCCCTCACCATTACATGACATACACCATGAGATCCCTCACCCGTGACATACACCATGAGCTCTCACCATGACATGACGCACACCATGAGCTCCCTCACACTCGCGTGACATACACCATGAGCTCCCTCACCCTCGCGTGACATACACCATGAGCTCCCTCACCCTCGCATGACATACACCATGAGCTCCCTCACCATTACATGATGCACACCATGAGCTCCCTCACACTCGCGTGACATACACCATGCACTACCTCACCCTCGCGTGACATACACCATGAGCTCCCTCACCCTCGCATGACATACACCATGAGCTCCCTCACCATTACATGACGCACACCATGAGCTCCCTCACCCTCGCGTGACATACACGATGAACTCCCTCACATCACATGACGCACACCATGAGCTTCCTCACCGTCACATGATGCACACCATGAGCTCCCTCATCGTCACATGATGCACACCATGAGCTCCCTCACCATTACATGACATACACCATGAGCTCCCTCACCCTCGCGTGACATACACGATGAACTCCCTCACATCGCATGACGCACACCATGAGCTTCCTCACCGTCACATGATGCACACCATGAGCTCCCTCATCGTCACATGATGCACACCATGAGCTCCCTCATCGTCACATGATGCACACCATGAGCTTCCTCACCGTCACATGATGCACACCATGAGCTCCCTCATCGTCACATGATGCACACCATGAGCTCCCTCACCATTACATGACATACACCATGAGCTCCCTCACCATTACATGATGCACACCATGAGCTCCCTCACACTCGCGTGACATACACCATGCACTACCTCACCCTCGCGTGACATACACCATGAGCTCCCTCACCCTCGCATGACATACACCATGAGCTCCCTCACCATTACATGACGCACACCATGAGCTCCCTCACCCTCGCGTGACATACACGATGAACTCCCTCACATCACATGACGCACACCATGAGCTTCCTCACCGTCACATGATGCACACCATGAGCTCCCTCATCGTCACATGATGCACACCATGAGCTCCCTCACCGTCACATGATGCACACCATGAGCTTCCTCACCGTCACATGACGTACTGTACAGCATGAGCTCCCTCACCGTCACATGATGCACACCATGAGCTCCCTCACCGTCACATGATGCACACCATGAGCTCCCTCACCGTCACATGATGCACACCATGAGCTCCCTCACCGTCACATGATGCACACCATGAGCTTCCTCCCCGTCACATGACACACACCATGAGCTCCCTCACCATCACATGACGTACAGTACAGCATGAGCTCCCTCACCATCACAGGAGTGAGCATGGCCCCAGTATGTACTGTTTTACGGGGATGCTCTCTTTGCACAAACAGGAAATATTTGACATTTAAGTATGAATAATTTACTTTCACCCCAAACGCCATTTTCATCTTTGCCCAGTATTTATTTCTCCTTCGCTATGCCATACACCATGGCCTGTACAGGTCTAAGGACAATATCTTCCTGCTACCGGGTCCACTGCCGGTGACAACGGAATACAGCAGAAGCCTCCTTTCTAGGGCTATTATAGATGGGATTCAGGGAGCTCTGATTAGATGAAAACGATCTGCAGCTACTATGCAATTGCACTAAGACATAATGACGTTGTGTTTTGTGTAATGTATGTATTCATTTAAAAACTTTAGCATAGGATTTCTCCAAAATATATATAAATCCCTCCTAAAGGAAAGGTTTCACCTCCGCCATAAATACTCCTCACTGACCTTGTAACATCTTCTTGCCTCATCACCCCTTCCATGCCAGACGTCTCCTTGGCAGCTGCCCACATACTACACTGTCTACACGTTCTATCTGACTCTCTTCAGCTTCCAAATCCTCTAAGACTCTTGGGAAGACCATACTCTTGAAATAAGCTTGTTCTTCTCCTAATCCGTTATAATTTTTGCCGACACCCCCCCTAGTAAACCCCCTCCCCTTGTTTCTCACATATAGCCACCAGTATGGACTGAACCGGCTTAGCCTCCCAATCACTGGGCCTGATTCATGTTTGTAAGTAAAGCAAAAAAGCAAGCAAATGGGCAAAACCAAGCTGCACTGCAGGTGGGGCAGATGTAACATGTGCAGAGAGAGTTACATTTGGGTGGGGTGTTCTATGTGAAACCTAAATTGCAGTTTAAAAATAAAGCTGTTTAAGACCGAGTACACACCTGAGCGATAGGCAATTGGTCTGATTTTCGAGTGCTTGTTCACATCAGGAAGATTAATGATGGACAGAACGATCACTTCATTAACATCCTTCATTAACATGCCCCGGATCGCATGTGAAATCGTCTGGTTGGTCTTGCAGCAGAGCCAACCAGATGACGTTGCGTGCAATCGCGGGAGCACACAAATCAGGCATACACACTAGGCGATATGCAGGATTTGTCGTGCCAATACGGAAAATCGTGCGGGCTACGTGCAAAAGCAGCCAGTATTTACCCTGCACAGAAAAAATCTAAATGCATTTGCTCCCCTGGCTTGGCAACATGCGGCCTAATTCAGACCTGATCACTGGCGACCGATTATAGTTCCACATAATGCACGCATGCGACGCCAAACTGCAAAAAAAATCATTGTCTTTTTTGATCGCTAGGCGTACACAGGTTGATTGACAAGAAGCGGACGTTTGGGGGTAGTAACTGTCCGTTTTCTGGGAGTGTCAGGAAAAACGCAGGCGTTCCCAAGCGTTTTCAGGGCGGGTGTGTGACGTCAGCTCCGGCCCCGATCAGCCTGATTTCTTTGCACTGTAGGAGTAGGTCCTGGGCTACCCACAGACTGTAAAAAATATTAGATGGTGAGTGAGCAGCGAACGGATTTGCAGCTGATTTGCAAAGTTTTTCGCACGGCATACGCAGATTTGCACGGGGCGGATTTTCACTCTGTCCGAGCGGCGACTATACGATCGCACACCTCTGCAAATTCACAGAGGAACGATCAGGTCTGAATTAGGCCCTTGGTTTGTTCCAGACACAAAGTTACTTGCTTTTTTTGCTTTACTTACAAATTTGAATCAGGCCCACTGTATGTAATTTGTTTGTAACGTTATACTATTAATATACAGCACTGTGTAATATGCCGGCACATTAGATAGATGATGTCAGCAATCTTAGATTCAGTGTTAACGAGGTCATTAAGAAATTGTCCTCGTTACTGTACTCTGACCTTGTAGAAATCCCAGTGGATATTGCCAACTGACCAATCAAAAGTAGTGGCCATTAGTCAAATAGGAAACAAGCTATCTTGAAAACCATGCAATAATCCCATCGTGGCTTTAATAAACAGGTTGACAACATTTATAATTCACAACATTTTCCCCGTCTTTTCCCTGTCTCTCCACTCGCCTCACGCCCACGTCTCTTCGCCCGCACCCCATCACTGCCGACCCCCGCTGTTACTTACTCTCATCAGGGTTGGGGGCCGCCAAGATGGCACTGTGCTGTTTCTTAACTTGTTCCACATCTTCTGAGAGCTTCTCAATACACCCCCTTATCTCTTCAACCTGTAGAAAGAGATTCATAATCTTAACGTATTGCCAGAATAAGAAAAAGGAGATGAAGGTTACGGATCACTGACTGAGGAGCGTGGATATTAACGGAGAGGTGCTCGGGGAATTAAACCACTTTATTTACTCTCCTTAACTGTAATTACTTTAATTTGTCATGTGTGTGACAATGACAGGTGACTGGCCTCAATACCCCGTGCGCAGGCGTTTACAGAGCTACCAGCTATGCCTGCACGAGTGGTGGGGAGGAGGACACCGCTGGAGTAGATCATGACTGAAAGTCATGTGTGATGGACCATAATCCATAATCCGGGAACAGCAATAATGCCAATAGGGCAATAACTTGGGTAAGAACGTGATTAGTGAGAAGCAATTGGATGAAGGACATAAAATTGGAGTAAGGTGCAACTTTCATGGGGAAGGGGAGGTTTGGAGTAATAAGAGGAAGACAGAAGGACTCCCGGTGGCTAACGGGGTGGACAATAAGGGGAGAGTAAAATGGAAGCAAGCTTAACTGGCAAGGTAAAACTAAGAAATACAGTATTAGAGGCAGAAAGAAGACAGAATGTGCTGATAAACAGGAGGACATTACTGGAGAGCGGTACGGGGGAAGAGAACTTGCTTGGTTATGAGTAAAGAGAAGAAGAACATTTGGAACCAATGAGTGTGGGTAGATTATGAGATCTGAGGAATACAGTGAGGAGAACAGCACACGGCACCAGGAAAACTTATATAACCTCCATAACACAGCAGAAGCAACTCTTGTGCATGGAAAAGCAAAAGAATAATGTATATTTGCTCAAGCCATCAGTGGTGCATTTCTAAAAGGCCAATCACCAGGAGTTTGCTATTTCCGGTGGTCATCATTATCATTATCATTATCATCATCATCCGATAGTTGCACCTGACCCTGACCGCCAGCTATTCTATATGTGCCTGTGTGCTGGTCTGCAGGTGTGCGAATATGTCCTTACAGTGCTTGCCCTTTGTCTGAAAGCCCATTCATCTCACTGTCCCACCTCTCCGGGCGCAGCTAAGTGCCGGAATTACGCAAGCTTGCATAGTCACGCGCACAACATGTGCAGAGCAATTTCACCTTAGTTACGTTATGCAAACTGGAGTGATACTCGCTCTTCATCAGCCCCAGAGTGAGGAGGATAAGATGAGGAGGGAAGAGATGGCCACTGAGAGCCGGCAGAGGTCATGAATGGTACAAGTGATAAGGGGTGTAAAGCAAGGACAGCATGGTCGGGAGAAGAGGGAGGGGGCAGTAAGGTGGAAGATACAGTGATCGGTGGCGAGTGAAAGGAAGGACAAAGCTGCTATACCGATATCATGGTGGAATAGATCATGACTGGTGGACGGTGGAAGATCGTGTTTTTGGGCAAGAAGACCAAATTTTGTTTTTGATGAGTATGGGCAAATAACACCAACATTTTCATAAATGTTGCCAGATGAAACCTTTGAGCCCCACTAGATTCCCCATCAGATCCCCCCACAAGCTGCTATCACTTGTGATGAAAGGTGCTCACAGATGCACCCATAGAAGCTTTGCCAACATCCGGCCAAAGACACTGCAAGACTTGCTCCATTAGTGGTCTGCTATGTGCCACCAGAAGTGCCGGTCGTTCCTGAGCATGTTGTGCCCTGGAACTGGACTTTAAGAGCTAAATTCAGGGTAGGAATCTGGTTTCTAAAAGACCCAAGTGTTTAATGATTTATGGCCTAGGGCACCTCTTTGTTCTTCACCAAGACCTCAACCCTTCACTGCAGGGTGCAAGGACTTGGCTAATCGAGGCAGCGGGAACTGTTTCAAAGTAAGCAATTAGCATTGATCAGATGCAGATTGGCCAACTGCACCAAATCATTATTTTATTTTTCTTCATTTCAGAAGGTCAAAGATCTTGAGGTGAGGAGAAGGCAATGCATTAGGTTTTACTATGACACAGTACTGTTGAGCTGGATCTCTGTGGTGGACATTGGATTTGTCGTCTACCTTACCGGTACAGGCATCACTTAGCTGAAGCCCACTTTTGGCACAGTTGCTTGGTAGAATAAGTGTGTCCTAGTACCCCTGGCTTCTGTTGCTTACAACATTGTTATGGTGTGTGTGTACAATCACACCTTTAGATGTTTGCCTAGATTAGTTTTCCTCAAACCCAGGAGGCCTACCAGATCATCTAGCTGAGGCACCGGTTCACTAATGGCCACTAAAAATCAGCGGATGCAATTCCCCATTCCGCTGGCACCACCGCCCGGATCCACCAGCCAACGATGATTGGCGATCCGTCAGGCAATCGGGGAATTAAACATGTCAAAAAATAATTGGGATTTTTAAACATGTTTTACATTGCCATAATTTATTGCTGATGTATGGAGGCCATAACACAACAGATCTACAGAAGGTGCTAATTATTCCTGGGAATACCTTGAAAACACGCACTGTTAGGATTCTTTGAGGACCAAGTTTGAGAAACACTGGGGTAGATGATTCTAGACACACAGAGGTACAGGTACCCTCAGCTAATGTATAAGGCTGCCTTCTGGCTGGGCAACAGAGCCTGGTACCCCCACATGTAGGATGTTGTTGGGTAATACACAAGAAAGCTTAGGCGTCATTTGGGTGGATTCCTTTGGACGTTGGAGTGCTGGGACATGACTGCAACTAGGGGGGGGCTAAGGGGTCACGTGCCCCGGGCGCTGGATTTGATGGGGCGCCGATAACTGTGCCCGGCTCCCTGGACCAGCTGCTCCTCAACCCCCGCCCGCTGCAATCACCCGTAGTCAGGGCTAGCCGGCTCATTAAAAAGTTAAAGCAGATTACTGCCTTGTCCCGGGTGCCGAAAATCCTAGGCCATGTCTAGTAGCACAAACATAAACTAAATAATGTATGGAAAAAGGAACAGACAGACACCTGACAAAACTGAGGCGCAATACGTTTCATTGCTGCCAATATACAGCAAAGTCTTACCTGCTAAACACAACGGGTTCCTTCAAATTACATCTTACTGCATATTAACTGACACGCGATATTCAGAGTCTAAGAATAACCTCGTCAGCAGTGTCCCCTATAGTGTCAGCGCAGGCGTTTATCTCATTATATAACATATTGCATTGCAGAGATGGGAACAGGGCAGTGTCAGCCTCGGGAAACACGCAAGCGCCTATCCCAACTCACCTGCTCAAAGAATTCATCCATAAAATGATCTCGATCCACGTGTACAATCTCCTCGTCGTCATCGCTATCTTTAGCCTGCAGGACGGAGAAGAAGAGAATCAGAATGGCTCATTCACTAATAGTGGTGTAAACCTCGCACTGCCCAGTCACACGATGGCTACTGCTAGACACACTAATTGCAACCACAACATACAAAGTACTGCCTGTAGTGCCCAGTCACACGGTGGCTACGGTTAGACACGCTCATTGCAACCACAACACACAAAGCACTGCCTGTAGTGCCCAGTCACACGGTGGCTACGGCCAGACACGCTCATTGCAACCACAACATACAAAGCACTGCCTGTAGCGCCCAGTCACACGATGGCTACTGCCAGACACGCTCATTGCAACCACAACATACAAAGCACTGCCTGTAGCGCCCAGTCACACGATGGCTACTGCTAGACATGCTCATTGCAACCACAACATACAAAGCACTGCCTGTAGTGCCCAGTCACACGGTGGCTACTGCCAGACACGCTCATTGCAACCACAACATACAAAGCACTGCCTGTAGCGCCCAGTCACACGATGGCTACTGCCAGACATGCTCATTGCAACCACAACATACAAAGCACTGCCTGTAGCGCCCAGTCACACGATGGCTACTACTAGACATGCTCATTGCAACCACAACATACAAAGCACTGCCTGTAGTGCCCAGTCACACGGTGGTTACTGCCAGACACGCTCATTGCAACCACAACATACAAAGCACTGCCTGTAGCGCCCAGTCACACGATGGCTACTGCCAGACATGCTCATTGCAACCACAACATACAAAGCACTGCCTGTAGCGCCCAGTCACACGATGGCTACTGCTAGACACACTCATTGCAACCACAACATACAAAGCACTGCCTGTAGCGCCCAGTCACACGATGGCTACTGCTAGACACACTCATTGCAACCACAACATACAAAGCACTGCCTGTAGCGCCCAGTCACACGATGGCTACTGCCAGACACGCTCATTGCAACCACAACATACAAAGCACTGCCTGTAGTGCCCAGTCACACGGTGGCTACTGCCAGACACGCTCATTGCAACCACAACATACAAAGCACTGCCTGTAGCGCCCAGTCACACGATGGCTACTGCCAGACACGCTCATTGCAACCACAACATACAAAGCACTGCCTGTAGCGCCCAGTCACACGATGGCTACTGCCAGACACGCTCATTGCAACCACAACATACAAAGCACTGCCTGTAGTGCCCAGTCACACGGTGGCTACTGCCAGACACGCTCATTGCAACCACAACATACAAAGCACTGCCTGTAGCGCCCAGTCACACGGTGGCTACTACTAGACATGCTCATTGCAACCACAACATACAAAGCACTGCCTGTAGTGCCCAGTCACACGATGGCTACTGCCAGACACGCTCATTGCAACCACAACATACAAAGCACTGCCTGTAGTGCCCAGTCACACGATGGCTACTGCCAGACACGCTCATTGCAACCACAACATACAAAGCACTGCACATAGGGGGTCATTCCGAGTTGATCGCTCGCTAGCTGTTTTTAGCAGCCATGCAAACACTATGCCGCCGCCCACTGGGAGTGTATTTTAGCTTAGCAGAAGTGCGAACGAAAGGATCGCAGAGCGGCAACAAAAAAAAATTGTGCCGTTTCAGAGTAGCTTCAGACCTACTCAGCGCTTGCGATCACTTCAGACCATTCAGTTCCGAATTTGAGGTCACAAACACGCCCTGCGTCCTCCCAGCCATGCCTGCGTTTTTCCTGGCATGCCTGCGTTTTTTCGAACACTCCCTGAAAACGGTCAGTTGACACCCTGAAACACCCTCTTCATGTCAATCACTCTGCGGCTGCCATTGCGACTGAAATGCTTCGCTAGACCCTGTGTAAAAATACATTGGCCATTGTGAAAGTATGTCACGCGTGCGCACTGCGCCGCATACGTATGCGCAGAAGTGCCGGATTTTTCCTTAATCGTAGCGCAGCGAACATTTTTAGCTAGCAATCAACTTGGAATGACCCCCATAGCGCCCAGTCACACGATGGCTACTGCCAGACACACTCACTGCAACCACAACATACAAAGCAAAAATCCTTCATTTGGTTAATGATGTAGCCTGGCAGAATATGGTTTAATGTTGGCGCTGTCCGTTATAATACTATTGATAAATTACACTCCTCTATAGTACTAAAATAATAAAGCTAAACGTTAGACCTGTAATTCTGGCGACCCGGCCCGTGCTCAAGCAGTTGCGCCCTCCCCCCCCCTCACCGTATCCCCCTCACCATATCCCAGAAAGTTGTACAGAACTTGTAGAATTACATGAAATAAAGGTAGAAATATTTGTGAGGTTTAAGGCTCTAAAGACGACTCAGACTTGATTAGCAAAGGTCTTGATACCAAGGATAAACACCACATTAGAATCATGGTGACATGGCGGAGACCCAGCCTGCAGTTTTACAGTTTAGACGCTGATATAGTCGTTTCTTTATTTTTATCACTGCTCACAAAAAAAATTATAAAAAATACTAATTAATATAACGAAAATAATTATGCCGGGCAACTGGAATGGTAAGAGTCAACTAGCGAACCTTCACCAAAACACGCCAGATTGCCAGCTAGGCGACTCATGCATATGCAGCCGAATTAAAGGCCAAGATTCGATTTTTCAGGTCCGCTATTTAAAAAAAAAAAAAAACAGATAAAAATTGTAAAACAAGATATAAATATTTATAAACACTGAAAAAAATAGTTTACTCAACGAACAATGCTGAATCATTCCTAGTAGTAAACTCAATGAATGGAGCGCAGATTAAATACACAGGAAGATGTCGCTTCCACGCCTTTGGTCGCACTCAGCGAGAGACCGATATGGGAGCAGGTGATATAAATCATCTTATTATATGCCTAATATTCTGCGTCTCTGTTCACTGCGGCTGCGACCAATCTCCTGTAGCTGATACACTGCGCGTACGTTACTTCCACTCCCCATATTAATATCACCACAGCTGTTTCATGGTGGGAAGGGTGAGTTTAGTAATCGCAATTTACACACACAACGCGGCGTAACGTTCCGCCACTGTCACACGTACGGCTCCGAGGAGAGAGGAAGCGGGGGTGAGGGTGTAAGGTTGAAAGAGCGGATCAGAGTGCCTCAGACAGGGGGTGATTGGGTGTGGATTAAAAGATTTAAAATACATAGTCAATAGGTCAACAAGGTCAAACGGTCGACAGTTAAATTGTCAACATGGATTTAGGTCAACAGGATCAAAAGGTCAACATGTAAATGGTCGACACAGAAAAGGTCAACGCTTTTTTTTTTCATTTTTAGTTTAACTCTAATCCTAACCTCCCACCAGTGTGTAACTCTAACCCTCCCACTGGTGCCTAATCCTAACCCTTCACCAAGTGCCTAACTCTAACAGTCCCCTCCAAAAGCCTAGCCCTCAGCTAAGAGCCTAACCCTGACCCTTCCGCAGCCTAAGCCTTCACCAAGTACCTAACTCTAACAGTCTCCTCCAAAAGCCTAACCCTTGGCTAAGAGCCTAACCCTAACAGTCCCCTCTGGCAGCCTAACCATAACCCTTCTGCAGCCTAAACCTTCACCAAGTGCCTAACTCTAACAGTCTCCTCCAAAAGCCTAACCCTCGGCTAAGAGCCTAACCCTAACCCTTCCGCAGCCTAAGCCTTCACCAAGTGCCTAACTCTAGCAGTCCCCTCCAAAAGCTTAACCCTTGGCTAAGAGCCTAACCCTAACAGTCCCCTCTGGCAGCCTAACCCTAACCCTTCTGCAGCCTAAACCTTCACCAAGTGCCTAACTCTAACAGTCCCCTCCGAAAGCCTAACTGTTCACCAAGTGCCTAACTCTAACAGTCCCCTCCGAAAGCCTAACTGTTCACCAAGTGCCTAACCCTAACAGTTCCATCTGATCGCCTAACCCTAACTTTAGCCAAGTGCCTAACTTTAACAGTCCCCTCTGGTAGCCTAACCCTCAACTTAACAGTCCCCTCTGGTAGCCTAACCCTCAACTTAACAGTCCCCTCTGGTAGGCTAACCCTCACCATAACAGTCCCCTCTGGCAGCCTAACCCTTACCCTAACAGTCCCCTCTGGCAGCCTAACCCTCACCCTAACAGTCCCCTCTGGCAGCCTAACCCTCACCCTAACAGTCCCCTCTGGCAGCCTAACCCTCACCCTAACAGTCCCCTCTGGCAGCCTAGCCCTCACCCTAACAGTCCCCTCTGGCAGCCTAACCCTCACCCTAACAGTCCCCTCTGGCAGCGTAACCCTCACCATAACAGTCCAGTCCAACAGCCTAACCCTCACCCAAAAAAGAATGAAAAGCCATGTGCCGACATCTTCTGTCAACCACTTGCATGTCGTTCCTTTGAACATGTCGACCTTCTGACCCGGTTGACCTAAGTCCATGTTTAACTTTTGACCTTCTGATCATGTATCCGGGGTATATAAACGTTTTCATCACATATTCAGAAGAATAGTTAGCACAGGGGTTCCTGAAAAGTCACTAAAAATTTTAGGGCCATACCATAAAAAGCTACTTGTTAATTATATAGGCACCAAATGCAAACAAAAAATAATCTGTTTCCCTGTAATTCGGCTAACGTTCTGACTACTGCTTTTGCTGAAAGAAGATTGACGTATGAGGTGCACTGCGGGTGGTGTCAGGGAACCCGTGGACAGCAATGTTCTCCACCTTTGCCAGTCTGTGGGTCCATCATAGAGTAGAGGGTCAATAAGGGCGGTCATATGCGTACTGTACACGTGGAAGCTGTTGGAGGGAGGGTGTGGGGACAGGAGCATGTGCTACCTATTTTGGTTTCCAAGTGGCGTCCACAGAATTAACAAGCACTGATAAAAATGTGAAATTAGGGCCAGACTGTGACGCAAAGGGTTAATGTGGCTGGGGCGAGGGGGGGCTGAGATATTTTTAGTAACCATGCTGAGACATCACAGGACGCAAACCGCAGCCAGACCGACAAGGTCACACCGGTAGCATGTAACTCAAGACGGGAGCAAGACAGACGGAGGAGGGACAGCACCAGTCACAGCGAGACTGCTATAGGGAGTGTTTACTGCACGACAACAAACAATGACCAATACCGCAACTAACACTACACAAGTCACGACAAAGCCACACAAATATGGCAGCCGGCCCAGAGACCAGCAATCACGGCGGCATAATTATCTCGGAAGTTCAAAGTTATGCACAAACCTGAAAACGTTTTAGAATGTAGGTATCGCACTATTTATAATTGTCTCAATTGAGTGCAGTTTCAAGAAGAAGAATATCTAGGTTGGGATGTAATGGAAGACGAGTTTTGCGTCCGGGAATAAGTCAGACAAACTTGGACATTATACTGTGCGGCTTTTTCCCGGAACTCGGCCAATGTAATGGCGTGCGTCTTTTACACTCCCAATACAAACTGGATCCTGGTCTAAAAATCTCACGGGATTTTTAGACCAGGAAGCGTCCGTTTTTTTCCCCAGACCAACCGGAAAGCGTCTATTAGTATAATAAGCTGATTAGGATTTTCTAATTAATAGGGTATATATACTAAGGCTAGCCACTATCTGTCTATTCATTTCCTTCTGATGAAACGGCCAGCGTTGTAGGCTGAGAAACGCGTTAAGGTACTCCATTGAAGGACTTCATCTGACTGCTGCATTCTCCTGACACTCCGTGAGCCGTATATATCGAGTGGACCGTAGCCGCAATTAAAACGGACTTTTCACCAGCGGCTGGGGAATTTGCTGCTCCAATCTTTCTGCACTGCTGCACATTCAAATTGGTACAGTACCCTTTAGCGGAGAAAACAACCGCGTTTGTCTGGATGGTTCACTGGCGACGTGACTAGCTGTACTTTCACTGCACAGAGCCGCTGCAAACCCGGCTCAGTACAGCGCCTTTGACGGAGAGGCTCTCACATCAGGTGATATACTACAAGTGAATTTGACCACCACCGTTCATTTGTCACTTAATAATACAGCGCGGGTGTCCGCAATTTCAATACTGGGATACTCTTTGCCAATGAGGTTCTTTTGTGTACAAGGAGAAGAGAGTGTACACTTTAACAGTGATTTATAACAGAGGCACTTTTTCATCAGTCTCCTTTTTATAAATATTTCAGCTCGTGGACGCACGGCTGATTTTCATGAAGCACCAATGCAGCCCTTAATTAAGGTCTATTAAAGGTTTTCTTATTCATATTGGTTCAGGAGATATGGCAGTCTTGTATATATTTATACATTATTAATTGTTCATCATTTTTAGGCCAGTTTATGTACTGTATTTTTACGTGGTTGATATAATAATATTTTAATAAAATAAATAAATATTAGATTCATCCAGCGCTCCCATTCTTTCTTTTTTTCACATCCATTTTGATCTATTGTTGGGGCAGCCCGCCCACAACTGGTGAGCAGCTGTCTGAATCCAATTGGATATAGTGTGTGTACTGTAGAGCGCCAATCTTTTGTACATATTAATATAACAGTTGCACAGTGTGGGACCAAGTCACCCATTGTTACCCAAAAGTTCCACGATTGAAGCAACACACACCCTACAGTGGGGATTGAAAGTCTGGGCACCCCAGGCAAAAATTCATTTTAATGTGCAAAAAGAAGCCAAGGAAAGATGGAAAAATCCCCAAAAGGCATAAAATTACAGATTAGACATTCTTATAACATGTCAAAAAAAGTTTGATTTTATTTCCATCATTTACACTTTCAAAAGAACAGAAAACAAAAAATGGCATCTGCAAAAGTTTGGGCACCCTGCAGAGTTAACTCCTTGTACTGCCCCCTTTGGCAAGTATCACAGCTTGTAAACGCTTTTTGTAGCCAGCCAAGAGTCTTTCAATTCTTGTTTGAGGTATCTTCGCCCATTCTTCCTTACAAAAGTCTTCCAGTTCTTTGAGATTCCTGGGCTGTCTGTGACGCACTGCTCTTTTAAGGTATATCCATAGATTTTCAATTATGTTGAGGTCAGGAGATTGTGAAGGCCATGGCAAAACCTTCAGTTTACGCCTCTTGATGTAATCCACCGTGGATTTTGAGGTGTGTTTAGGATCATTATCCATTTGTAGAAGCCAGCCTCTATTTAACTTCAGCTTTTTCACAGATGGCATCAAGTTAGCATCCAAAATTTGCTGGAATCTTATTGAATCCATTTTTCCTTCTACTCGTGAAATGTTCCCTGTGCCACTGGCTGCAATACAACCCCAAAGCATGATTGATCCACCCCCATGCTTAACAGTTGGACAGAGGTTCTTTTCATTAAATTCTGTGCCCTTCCTTCTCCAAATGTACCTTTGCTCATTCCGGCCAAAAAGTTTGATTTTAACCTCATCGGTCCACAGAACTTTATTCCAAAATGCATCAGGCTTGTCTATATGTTCATTTGCAAACTTCAAACGCTGATTTTTGTGGTGAGGACGTAGAAGAGGTTTTCTTCTGATGACTCTTCCATGAAGACCATATTTGTACAAGTATCTCTTTATAGTGGAATAGTGTACCACAACTCCAGTGTCTGCCAGATCTTCCTGGAGGGATCGTGCAGTCAAATGTGGATTTTGACTTGCTTTTCTCACAATCCTGCGAGCTGTTCTGTCTGATATTTTTCTTAGGTCTTCCAGATCTTGCTTTAACTTCCACTGTTCCTGATGACTGCCATTTCTTAATTACATTCCGAACAGAGGATATGGGCATCTGATAACGCTTTGCTATCTTCTTATAGCCTTCTCCTGCTTTGTGAGCGTCAACTATTCTCAGTTTCAGTGTTCTACACAACTGCTTAGAGGAACCCATGGTGCTGATTGTTGGAGCAAGGTCAGATGAGTCTGGGCTTTTAAAACCTTTGAGATTGACATCACCTGGTCTTTCCAGACGATGATTGTGAACAATCCATGACACTGCCAGGTCTCAGCTGTCCAAAGGGGGCAGTACAAGGTTTTAACTCTGCAGGGTGCCCAAACTTTTGCGGACGCCATTTTTTGTTTTCTGTTCTTCTGAAAGTGTAAATGATGGAAATAAAAGCAAACTTTTTTTGACATGTTATAAGAATGTCTAATCTGTAGTTTGATGCCTTTTGGAGATTATTCCATCTTTCCTTGGCTTCTTTTTGCACATTAAAATGAATTTTTGCCTGGGGTGCCCAAACTTTCAATCCCCACTGTATATAGACCACAGTCCTCCAGGACGCACAAGCAGATCCTGCTGATTAAAATGATATGCGGCATGCCTACATTCTGTGTGTAATAGCGGCTGTATCGGCATACAAAATGATGACAGTGTTTGGTAGGAAAACACTGTAGCATAATGTTTTATATGCAGATACAACCACAACTACACATAGAATACAGGCATGCAACATATCATTTTAATCAGCAGGAGATGCTTATGCATCCTATTACATAACATGGTATAAAGACACATTATCCAGGGAAATACAGTGGTGCTTGAACGTTTGAGGACCTCAGAAAAACAGTTGTTGATGCTCATCAGGCTGGAGAAGGTTACAAAGCCATCTCTAAAGAGTTTGGACTCCACCAATCAACAGTCAGACAGATTGTGTACAAATGGAGGAAATTCCAGACCATAATTACCCTCCCCAGGAGTGGTCGACCAACAAAGATCATGCCAAGAGCAAGGTGTCTAGTAGTGCACAAGGTCACAAAGGAACCCAAGGTAACCGCTAAGCAACTGAAGGCCTTTCTCACATTAGCTAATGTTAATGTTCACGAGTCCACCATAAGGAGGACACTGAACAACAATGGTGTGCATGGCAGGATTGCAGGGAGAAAGCCGCATCTCTCCAGAAAGAACAATGCTGCCCGTCTGCAGTTTGCTAAAAATCACCTGGACAAGCCAGACGGCTACTGGAACAGTGTTTTGTGGACAGATGAGTCCAAAATATAACTTTTTGGATTAAATGAGAAGCGTTAAGTTTGGAGTAAGGAGTACACTGAATTCCAGCGTAAAAACCTCATACCATCTGTGAGACACGGTGCTGGTGGTATCATGGTTTGGCCCTGATTTGCTAAATCCGGCCCAGGACAACTCGCCATCATTGATGGGACAATGAATTCTGAGTCTAAAGGAAAATGTCAGGAATTCTGTCCATGAGCGGCATCCCTAGAGAACGTGGGTCATGCAGCAAGACAACGACTCAAAGCACACAAGTCATTCAACCAAAGAATGGTCAAAGAAGAATAAATGTAAAGTTTTGGTATGGCCAAGTCAAAGCCCTGACCATAATCCAATGGAAATGTTGTGGAAGGACCTGACGCAAGCAGATCATGGGAGGAAACCCACCAACATAACAGAGATGAAGCTGTTTTGTACGGAGGAATGGGGTAATATTCCTCCAAGCCGATGTTCAGGACTCATCAACAATTACCGGAACGTTACATGCACTGATTGCTGCACAAGGGGTCATACTGTACCAGATACTGACAGCAAAGGGTCACATACTTCTGCCAGTCACAGATATGTGATATTGGATCATTGTCCTCAATAAAAACATGAGCACGTCTAATTTATTTGTCTCATTTGTGTGTTTTGGTTTCTTCATCTAGTTTTAGGACTTGTGTGACAATCTGAGGTAGTTTTAGACCAAATTTCAGGAGATAGAAAATCCGGAAGGGCTCACAAACTTTCAAGCACCACTGTATGTGCAAAAATGACACGTACAGTACATGGACTATATTGAGAGATGAAAGTATTTTTGTTTGATTTCGAGGTTAGAAATAATTTTAAAAAAATGTATATTTGCTGTAAATGTGCTGTAAATGTGTATTTGTAATTGATTTTCAACACTGACAAATACAACTCACCCCCCAAAAAACAGCTCTATTTATGTCTGACTTTTGTAGCGCTGTTTTGTGAGAGATTTTAAAAATCGGACTTCATTACTTCAGCTGAGATGTAAGTGTAACATGGGGAAAACATCTAGATCAGACTAGTCAGAGAGATAATGCCACAGCCACTTTTATATTGGTCCCTGCGGCCCTGGCATTAAATCACTAACTAGTCACCCCTGGCCGGGGTACCCTGGAGGAGTGGGGACCCCTTAAATCAAGGGGTCCCCCCCTCCAGCCACCCAAGGGCCAGGGGTGAAGCCCGAGGCTGTCCCCCCGATCCAAGGGCGGCGGATGGGGGGCTGATAGCCATGTGTCAGAAAAAAGAATATTGTTTTTTGTAGCAGAACTACAAGTCCCAGCAAGCCTCCCCCGCAAACTGGTACTTGGAGAACTACAAGTACCAGCATGTGGGGGGAAACGTGCCCGCTGGTACCTGTAGTTCTACTACAAAAAAATTACCCAAATAACACACCGTGACAGTATAACTTTATTACATACATGCACACCGACATACACACATACTTACCTATGTTGACACGAAGTGTCGGTCCCCTTGTCCACGTAGAATCCACGGGGTACCTGTAAATAAAATTATACCCACAACAATCCGGGGTAGATCGGTCCTCTTATTAGTTTGTAATCCACGTACTTGGCAAAATAAAAAAACGGAAACCACGGACCACGCACTGAAAGGGGTCCCATGTTTACACATGTGACCCCTTTCCCCGACTGCCGGGACCCCCCGTCACTGCTGTCAAAGAGGGTCCCTTCAGCCAATCAGGGAGCGCCACGTCGTGGCACTCTCCTGATTGGCTGTGCGTGTCTGAGCTGTCAGGCGGCGCACACTCGAGATACACAGTAGCGCATAGGCGCTCCATTGTATCCAATGGTGGGAACTTTGCGGTCAGCGGTTGATTGCGAGTAACCTCAACCGCTGGTACCCTGGAGGAGTGGGGACCCCTTAAATCAAGGGGTCCCCCCCTCCAGCCACCCAAGGGCCAGGGGTGAAGCCCGAGGCTGTCCCCCCGATCCAAGGGCGGCGGATGGGGGACAGCCTCGGGCTTCACCCCTGGCCCTTGGGTGGCTGGAGGGGGGACCCCTTGATTTAAGGGGTCCCCACTCCTCCAGGGTACCCCGGCCAGGGGTGACTAGTTAGTGATTTAATGCCAGGGCCGCAGGGACCGATATAAAAGTGTCCCCCGGCTGTGGCATTATCTCTCTGACTAGTGGAGCCCGGTGCTGGTGTTAAAAATACGGGGGACCCCTACGTGTTTTGTCCCCCGTATTTTTGGCACCAGGACCGGACGCAGAGCCTGGTGCTGGTTGTTAAAATACTGGGGATCCGGGGGGCGTGGCCTGGAGGCTGAATTGATAAGCAGCAAGTGCTGTGAGCTCCTCAGAACCTTGGGGAAAAACACTGTAAAAACCACATTTTTCACCATAGAAAACCCCTCTAAATCTGCTCCCTGATCTGGAGGTGCAGTGCTGAATGGTGGGGTAGCGCTGCGGAATCGGGGAGCCGGTCTGCTGGCTCCCGCGGGTTGCGGCCTACCCTCCACTACGAAGCCGGGGCCTAGATTTCAGCTACCTGCCCGTGGTGGGCCGTCTGGAGCTCCGGACTCGGGCCTCCCTCTGCCGTTTCCACAACTGCTGGCCTTGCTGCCTGCCCGGTGGTCTGCCCCATAGCCTACCTCCGCTGCCTGGACGCCATCCACCGACTGACCGCCCGTCCACTGCGCGGGCAGGGAGATACTGCCGGGACGCGGACTCCGCCACTCCGGCGCCTCAGGGACGGCGGCCATCTTCTGCTCCCAGGCCTACGAAGGTGCTGCGGCGACGGGACCCGACGGAGCTTCACACTCCTGCTCTCCCCCACCAACGCTTGCCTGCTCCTGCCGCATCAAGCGGGGGACCGTGGTCACCCCCCTCACGGCCGACCGCCGGGTGACGCGCGGCTCGGCGGCGGTTCTGGCTGGGGTCTCCTCTGGGGGCTGTCTCCCGGCTCCCGGACCCGGCGGGTGCCGGCCTCGCGCTGGAATTGAGGGTTGTCGGCCCTGCGCCCTGCTCCCGACGAGGTGAAGAGGATTAGGCCCGGCTCCGGGGCTCTCTGCTGAAGTGCCTCACCTGACGGCTGACTCCTGCTAACCCTCCCTCCTGGACCCACTGCACTGAGCTAACAAGGTACACCTGGGGGCCCTGAGCGGATTAACCCCACACAGGCTGGCACACCTTCCCTCTTCCCAGCATTTGCACTAAGTATATACACGGGAGGTGTCTTCTGGCCCTTTATGTGAGGCCTCCATTCACTAGGCCGCATTTCACTCACTCTCCCCCTAAGTACCATTTATACCCATATATAACTGGGGTTATCCGTCTCTGTCTTAAGACACTGGACTCTTTCTATACTACAGCCTACAGCCCGGGGGTGCCACCCTCCCCGGCCCATTGCCGGTGAATATCTCTATATGATACCCCAGCCCCCCATGATCTCTCCAAGCGGGGGAATGTTCTGCTGATTTCCTACGGGTGCGACCCGGGGGGTCGTCTCATGTGCTATTTCTATGCAGCCTGCATGATGGATCGCTAATTACTTACGTTAAACCTCAGCTCTGATCTCTGACCTTCGCTATCCTAGGGACTGTCTTACACCATGCCCAAATCTAAATCCAAGGCTAAGAAAGCCTCAGCTTCGGCAGAAATATCGACCTTTATATCCAAGATGAAGTCTAGTGCGGCCAAAACCCTAGTGGCCCCCCCCCCGGACCTGGTCTCGGAATCCGAGGAAGAATCGTCAACTCATGAACCCTCTATGAAAGATTGCTTCTCCTCAATTCTAACGGAAATGAAGTCGCTGAAGCAGGCTTTCCACTCGGAGATCCACAAAGCCATCTCTGGCCTCAAAGCCGAGATATCTGACCTCGGGGCCCGCACTAATGAGGTGGAACAGAAAATCGATGAAGTCATTACTTTCCAACAGGAGCTAGAGCGCTCGGTTCAAGTCATGCAGGAGGATATATACCTACTCCAGGACCAACAAGAGGACGCTGACAACCGCGCACGACGTAACAACCTGCGCATTAAATATATCCCAGAGTCAGTAGAACCAGCTCAACTGGAGGATTTTCTCATCAGGTTCTTCCAGCACCTCCTCCCGGACATTTCTAGTGAGCAGTTCCTCTTGGACAGAGCCCATCGCTCACTACGTCAAAAGCCCTCAACTTCGTCCCCCCCACGAGACGTAGTTTTACGCTGTCACTATTTCAAGATTAAAGAGAGAATTCTGTCGGCTGCCCGGAACAAAGATGTGTGCCTATTTGAATCACATAAGCTATTGGTGTTTCAGGACTTATCCCCCACTACTCTCAAAAGACGCTTCGAATTGAGGGAGTACACCCAAATCCTCAGGAATAATCAAATCCGCTACAGATGGGGCTTCCCTTTTGCTTTAATTGTACAGCTGGATGGGAAGAGACTGTTGGCACGATCCAAAGAAGAGGCTCACAGGCTCCTGTTGAGACTGAACCTGTCCCCCCCGGAGGCCAACAAATCTTCCTCCCCACGGGATGCTCCAGATCTCCGACACTCTCCAAATTCACCCCTCCCTCAGCGAGCGCCTAGACGTCTTTGGTCGATGGTCCCGGAGAAAACCTCTACAAGCCATGACCCGCCGTGAAAGTCTCTGTACAGAGGTGCTGCTGCTGGGTCACTATCCGTTAAATGTTAATGTTTTACAAACTAGTTTAGAGGTTTAGGAATTTCTTCTTGAGCTGAGATTGTTTATTTACTTATATAATTTTAACAGTGGTCCATTGTGGCGGGTTGTTGCGGCGACCCCCTTGGTCGCCCCTCCATATGTTTAATTGGTGGGCGTCCCGGCGGCCGGAGCCGCGCCCTCCACCGAGCCTCCATAGCCAGTTTTGAGCGTGAGGGAGTTCTTTTCTCCCTTAATTCCCCTTACGGGTGCTCAAACATTCAGACCCGTACGTAGCGTACGATGGGTCATTGGCTCGGTCAATTCTATTTGTTTATTTTACAGTTTTTTAAATGTCTTTTTGTGACTCTTTTGATTTTTCTTTTTTTTCATCTTTCTCTTTTCCCTCTCCTTCTTTTTCTTCCCCAACCTCCCGCTCTCCCTCTTCCCCTTGTTCCCCTCGTTTCCCAGGGAAACGACCTCAGGTTCACTAAGACCACTCATGCTATATTTACACTTGTAACAATATGTCTGTTAACGTAATATCTTACAATGTTAAGGGCCTTAACAGTCCTCAAAAGAGGACCAAGTTATTTCTTTTTCTGAAGCAGGTGAGGGGAGATCTGGTATTCCTTCAGGAGACGCATTTCAAAGGGACTTCCCACCCTGAACTTCGTTCTAGACGCCACCCTGTTGCCATACACGCTTGTGATCGCACCCAAAAGAAAAGAGGGGTTGCCATTCTAATCCCCGCTCATTTACATTTGGAATCAGACCGAATCATTAAGGATAAGCGCGGTAGGTTTCTTATTATAGTAGGTAAACTTAATAATGTCCCTATCACCATGGTTAATGTCTACGCTCCCAATATTAACCAGGCCTCGTTCTTTGCTTCCCTAGACTCCAAAATCGCCCAGTGTAGGAAAGGTGACCTCTTAATAGCAGGAGACTTTAACACCATACTACACCATAATCTGGATCGCTCCCATCCCCTCCCACGGTCTCAGTCCCATATCAGCACCCGCAACTCTAGAGCCCTACAATCACTACTTAAAAATCACCTCCTATTTGACTCCTGGAGGGTAGTCGATCCCCTAATTAAGGATTACACGTTCTATTCCCCAGTCCACAACCTATACACTAGAATTGATATGATTATGGTCGGAAGGGACCTAACATCTAGAATCCAGAACTGCTGTATTTATCCAATCACGTGGTCTGATCACGCCCCGATTTCTCTGACCCTGACTGGACTGTCCCGTACTCCTTCCCCCCCCTCCTGGTCGCTCAACGACGCCCTTCTCCAACAACCTGAAGTGTTACAGCAAACTACTCAGGTATTGACTGATTACTTCAATGAGAACCAAACCCCCGGCATTTCCGATATGACCCTGTGGGAGGCACACAAGGCGGTCCTCCGGGGCCACTTCATCCAGACTGCGGCCAGGATCAACAAGCAGCGTTCCCAAAAAACTCTGGAGTTATCTAGGCAGCTCCACCAAATGGAAGAGGTGCATAAGTCATCTCTTGACCCTGCTGATTTAGAGTTGGTACTTAAAATCAGAGGCGAACTTAATTTATTATTGTCTCATAAGACTGAAATGTGCCTTAGACGTCTCAACCAGATTTACTACGAAAAAGGGGATAAGGCGGATAAACTATTAGCCAGGAAATTGAGGGCTAGGATTTCCTCTAAAAATATCTTATCCATTCGTACCAAACAAGGGGCTCTGACCCATGATCCTGACCGCATTCTGGGTGAATTCGAGGAATTCTATAAATCGCTGTATAACTCGGAAACTACCCCCCCCCCCTCACCACCGAGGCTTGAAAAGGGAATTGACTCCCTTCTAGACAAATGTAACCTACCGTCACTGAGTGACGCGACGGTGTCCCAATTAGGCTCAGAGATTACCATCGAAGAAATAGAGAACGCACTTAAAACTCAGAAACCGGGCAAGGCCCCTGGACCCGATGGGATGTCAATTACTTATTATAAGAAATTTAAGGGGATGCTTCTGCCTCATCTCTGCCGGCTCTTCAATGGTTTCTTACATGGTAATCCTCTATCACCCCGTGCCTTAGAGGCACGAATAGTCTTAATACATAAACCTGGGAAAGATCCCAACTCCTGTGCCAGCTACCGCCCCATTTCCCTATTAAACAACGATATTAAATTATTTGCAAAAATTATAGCCTTAAGGTTAAACCCTGTTCTCCCGCGCTTAATACACGCTGATCAGGTGGGCTTCATCCCAGGCCGACAAGCCAGAGACAATACACGAAGAACTATTAATCTGGTCCATCTTATTAACAAAACTAAAATGCCTTCTGTCCTTCTCTCGCTAGACGCAGAGAAGGCTTTTGACAAAATACTATGGCCTTTCATGTTTGCCACTCTACGCAGATTTGGTCTGGGGGGAAGCCTACTTCAAGGTATTCAGGCACTTTACTCCAACCCCTCCGCTAGAGTACGGGTCAACGGCAAGGACTCTCAACTCTTTCACATTAGCAATGGAACACGCCAGGGATGTCCCTTGTCTCCACTAATCTTTGCCATGACGATTGAACCTCTGGCGTGTATGGTTAGGACCAACCCCGATATCAAAGGCATCCATGTGGGTGAGGAGGAATTCAAATTGTCATTATTCGCAGATGATGTCCTCTTGACTATCTCCTCTCCCAATATATCCATCCCTAACCTATTTAAAACCCTTTCACTATACTCTCATTACTCTGGATATCGCATTAATTACTCCAAATCGGAAGCCCTCCCACTGCATCTTGATGAGAGTGCCAGGTCTCTCCTAGCTGCTAACTATAACTTCTCTTGGCGCTCCAAGAAAATCAAGTACCTTGGCGTGTACATCACAAACTCCTACGACTCCTTATACTCCGAAAACTTCCCTGCCCTTTTTAAGTGTATAGAGTCTGACCTTAGAGTTTGGGACAAACAGATTATAGCCTGGTTCGGACGGATAGTTTCAATTAAAATGAACATCCTTCCGAGAATCCTTTATCTGATCCAAACAATCCCCGTGAGCATCCCCGCTAAGGCCTTATGTCGAATGCAGAAATTATTTGTAAAATTTATATGGTCTGGTAAGCCCCCTAGAATTAGGACCTCCACTCTGATACGTGACCCGTTGGCGGGGGGTAGGGGACTGCCGGACATTCGTAAATATTATCATGCAACCCACCTGAGTCAGGCTCTGGCATGGTTCTCCCCTGCCCCCCATCTGCCCTGGATACGAATCGAGCTTCTGGCAGCTGGGGTCTCCTCTTTGGTCCCCCTCCTCTCACCGACCAAGCCACTGCGGTCGTTACAAACCTGTGTCCCTTCGACGAAACTCACTTGCGACTTGTGGCTTTTCTGCATTCGACATTATGGCCTGTCCACTTTCCCATCTCCTATCACCCCCATCTGGGATAACAGGGACTTCCCCCCAGGTTCCACCTTACAATCTCATTCGTGGCTTCATCTGAACCCACGCCCGGGTCTCGTATTTGATTTTACAGAAGGTTCCTCATGGCGTTCCCTACAATCTTTATGTGACAAATACGATATCTCCCAACCCGTATTTTACGAATATTTACAACTCCGCTCCTTTTTAAACTCCCTCCCCAAATCCCAGGTTATTCGCCAACTCACCCCCTTGGAGCGTCTATGTATTTACTCCCCTATGAGGCAGGGTATTATCTCTATACTCTATGGTTTACTACGATCCCTGAAGGCAACAAGCACCCTCCCCCATGAACAGAGGTGGGAGCGGGACCTAGGCCCTCCACCTGATGAAGACTCATGGGAAACCATTAGACAAAAAGTAGCCCAATCATCAATTTCCTCTCTTGTGAAGGAAAACTCTTATAAAGTCTACACCAGATGGTATCGGGTCCCAGCAACAATGCATAAGATCTTCCCCGGGTCCTCCCCACTGTGCTGGCGTGGTTGTGGCCAGATTGGAGACTTTAAACACATCTGGTGGTCATGCCCCAAAATCCATACGTTCTGGTCTCAGGTGGAGGCGCTCTTAGGCTCTGTCTTTTGTTCACGGATAACTCTGGGTCCCTGGTCAGCTTTGCTGGGCCTACCCTTACCCAACCTAGACAGCCAAGCTAATAGCTTAGTGCTCCAAATCCTACATGCAGCTCGCTGTGTAGTAGCAAAAAATTGGAAAAACACCAATGCTCCCCCTAGGAGCATGCTAATAGCAAAAATCTGGCATATCTCCACGATGGAGAAAATCACAGCCTCCTTACATGACAGATCGGACAAATTTAGGAGGATATGGGAACCATGGTTCACCTATACTACGCCCCCCACTACTGGAACCTGACGAGATGTGTCACACGGTGAGGCAGTTCTCTATACCATACAGGACCCAATAAACATAAGAGATGTAATACAGACCCTGGGGGTACAGATGGTATGATTTGTAGCTGGGAAGTATTACCCTCCCATCTTATGTATTCACTTAGACCGCTTCTCTGACGAACCACCATTTTCCCATCCCCCTCCCCCCCTCCCTTTCCTCTCTTTCCCCCCATTATTTTTCTCTCTTCTCTTCTCAGAACCTTTCTTATTATTTTATTATTATTTTCTTTTTCTTTTTTTCTGCTTGTTTGATGTTTAAACATAAAAAATTATGATGGTCGTGACATGCATATACTGGATATTGTTACAATTTACCCTTGTTTCTGTAATATTTGGTTACCCCCCTAGGGGATAACTTGTATATGATTAAGCATCTACTTGGAGCTGTCATCTCTTGTCTGTTCTGTACCTGCATGCTCGACTTTTCTTTAATAAAAATATTAATTAAAAAAAAAAAATACTGGGGATCCCATGTCATTTTCCCCCCAGTATTTTTACAACCAGGACCGGCTCAAAGAGCCCGAGGCTGGTTATGCTTAGGAGGGGGGACCCCACGCATTTTTCTTCAGGATTTTTAACCCATTCCCACCCCTTCCCACTGAAAAACATGGTCTGATCTCTCCATATTATTTTAGTCAGTAAAAAAAATATATATATTCTTTTAAAAAATCTATTAAATAATACTTGTGGCTCCTAAATAGACACACCAAGTAGATAATCCCTTCTAATATAAATAGATATGCTATTAGCAATAAAAAACACACAAAAAAAAACATGTTTTTAAAAATTTTTATTAGATCACGACAGCAAAATGAGGCGGAATGAAATTGACGAAATGACTGTCAAAAAGCACTGTTGTCGAATCGACATTCTTCAATTGAATATACTTTTGTCGAAAAGCCGCATTATTACCATTGCAGGCATGTCGAATTTGAAAAATGTCGAATTGCAAAAAGTCGAATCTGAAACGGCAGGTTTTTTGACGAAAAGTACTGTATTGCATTGTCGAATCCAATTCGACAGGTATTTTTTGTCGAAAATGCCCCGTTTTGCGACATTTGCGGCAATCAGACCGCAACTGCATATACCCCATAATGGTGTATCTGTATAAGAGACGTAATAATGGTGTATCTGTATAAGGGAGACGTAATAATGGTGTATCTGTATAAAAGATGTAATAATGCTGTATCTGTATAAGAGATGTAATAATGGGTATTTGTATGACACGTAATAATGGTGTATCTGTATAAGAGACGTAATAATGATGTATTTGTATGAGACGTAATAATGATGTATTTGTATGAGACGTAATAATGGTGTATCTGTATAAGAGATGTAATAATGATGTATCTGTATAAGAGACGTAATAATGATGTATCTGTATAAGAGACGTAATAATGGTGTATCTGTATAAGAGACGTAATAATCGTGTATCTGTATACGAGACGTAATAATCGTGTATCTGTATAAGAGACGTAATAATGGTGTATCTGTATAAGAGATGTAATAATGGTGTATCTGTGTAAGAGACGTAATAATGGTGTATCTGTGTAAGAGACTTAATAATGATGTATATGCGGAAGAGACGTAATAATGGTGTATCTGTATAAGAGACGTAATAATGGTGTATCTGTATAAGGGAGACGTTATAATGGTGTATCTGTATATGAGATGTAATAATGCTGTATCTGTATAAGAGATGTAATAATGGCTATTTGTATGACACGTAATAATGGTGTATCTGTATAAGAGACGTAATAATGATGTATTTGTATGAGACGTAATAATTGTGTATCTGTATAAGAGACGTAATAATGATGTATCTGTATAAGAGACGTAATAATGATGTATCTGTATAAGAGACGTAATAATGGTGTATCTGTATAAGAGATGTAATAATGGTGTATCTGAATAAGAGACGTAATAATGGTGTATCTGAATAAGAGACGTAATAATGGTGTATCTGTGTAAGAGACGTAATAATGGTGTATCTGTGTAAGAGACTTAATAATGATGTATATGCGGAAGAGACGTAATAATGGTGTATCTGTATAAGAGACGTAATAATGGTGTATCTGTACAAGAGACGTAATAATGGTGTATCTGTACAAGAGATGTAATAATGGTGTATCTGTATTAGAGACGTAATAATGGTGTATCTGTATTAGAGACGTAATAATGGTGTATCTGTATTAGAGACGTAATAATGGTGTATCTGTATAAGAGACGTAATAATGGTGTATCTGTATTAGAGACGTAATAATGGTGTATCTGTATAAGGGAGACGTAATAATGGTGTATCTGTATAAGAGACGTAATAATGGTCTATCTCTATAAGAGAAGTAATAATGATGTATCTGTATAAGAGATGTAATAATGGTGTATCTGTATAAGAGACATAATAATGGTGTATCTGTATAAGAGACATAATAATGGTGTATCTGTATAAGAGACGTAGTAATGGTGTATCTGCGTAAGAGACGTAATAATGGTGTATCTGTATAAGAAATGTAATAATGGTGTATCTGTATAAGAGACGTAATAATGGTGTATCTGTATAAGAGACGTAATAATGGTGTATCTGTATAAGAGACGTAATAATGGTGTATCTGTATAAGAGACGTAATAATGGTGTATCTGTATAAGAGACGTAATAATGGTGTATTTGTATAAGAGACGTAATAATGGTGTATTTGTATTAAAGATGGAATAGTGGTGTATCTGTATAAGAGAGACGTAATAATGGTGTATCTGTATAAGAGACGTAATAATGGTGTATCTGTATAAGAGACGTAATAATGGTGTATCTGTATAAGAGAGACGTAATAATGGTGTATCTGTATAAGAGACGTATTAATGGTGTATCTGTATAAGAGAGACGTAATAATGATGTATCTGTATACGAGACGTAATAATGGTGTATCTGTATAAGAGACGTAATAATGGTGTATTTGTATTAGAGAAGTAATAATGGTGTGCCTGTGATCTTTAAGGAGTCAGTAATATCAGGTATGGTTCCCAAAGACTGGCGTATAGCGGAAGTAGTGCCTATATTCAAAAAGGGAAGTAAAGCTGAACCAGGTAATTATAGACCAGTTAGTCTTACATCTATAGTGGGGAAAGTATTGGAAGGTATTCTAAGAGATAGTATTCAGAAGTTCCTTGAAGTCAATCAGGTCATTAAAAGGAATCAACATGGGTTTATGAAGGACAGATCCTGTCAAACCAATTTACTTGGCTTTTATGAAACAGTAAGTGCAAACCTAGATCAGGGTAAAGAGGTGGATGTAATCTTTTTATATTTTGCCAAAGCATTCGACACTGTACCACACATGAGACTTATCTACAAGCTACAAGAATCAGGGCTAGGAAGCACAATATGCACTTGGTTCAAAAACTGGTTAGATAATAGGAAGCAGCGCGTTGTGGTTAATGGATCTTTTTCAACTTGGACTGAAGTGCTAAGTGGTGTGCCGCAAGGCTCAGTATTAGGACCGCTATTGTTCAATATTTTCATTAACGACCTAACAGAAGGTCTAGAGAGCATGATGTCAATTTTTGCAGATGATACCAAATTGTGTAAAGTTATAAATGCGGAGGGGGATGCTGAGTCACTTCAGAACGACTTAGTTAAATTAGAAGCTTGGGCAGCGAAATGGAGAATGCGCTTCAATACAGACAAGTGTAAGGTAATGCACTGTGGTAACAAGAACAAAAATAACACCTACCTACTAAATGGGGTCAAATTAGAGGATTCTGTACTGGAAAAGGACTTAGGTGTCCTCATAGATAGCAAACTAAGCAGTAGTACCCAAAGTAGAACTGCAGCAAAGAAGGCTAATAAGATATTAGCATGCATAAAACGGGGAATTGATGCTAGGGACGAGAGTATTATACTCCCGTTATATAAATCACTTGTGAGGCCACACCTTGAATACTGTGTACAATTCTGGGCACCTTACTACAAAAAGGATATCCTGGAGCTAGAAAATGTTCAAAGGCGGGTGACCAAACTAATTAAGGGTATGGAAACGCTGGAATACGAGGAAAGGTTTGCAAGACTAGGCATGTTTACACTGGAAAAGAGGAGATTAAAAGGGGACATGATCAACATTTACAAATATATAAGGGGACATTATACAGATCTTGCGCAGGACCTGTTTTTGGTTAGATCAACACAGAGAACTCGTGGACACTCGCTCAGGTTAGAGGAGAGGAGATTCCGCACAATACAGTGTAAAGGCTTTTTTACGGTAAGGACGATACGTGTTTGGAATTCCCTGCCTGAGGGAGTTGTAATGGCCAACTCAGTCAACACCTTTAAGAATGGGTTAGATAAATTCCTAATGGATAAGGATATCCAGGGTTACGGGGCATAGTCTCGCACTATGGTTATTATAATAAAGAGGCGTAAAACGTAACGGCAGTCATCAACTTCAGTCAAAATTTTCTACAAAATAATCGTGCATAGGAGACCACAAATAGGTTGAACTCGATGGACAATTGTCTTTTTTCAACCTTAGATACTATGTTACTATGTTACCATGTTACTGTATAAGAGATGTAATATTGGTGTATCTGTATAACAGAAGTATAGGGTAGGATAGGGACTGCCGATAATCAGAGAAGCTGTGACGTGACTCAGCAGCTTATTATGTATTTGCAAATATATGTAACAAATATCTCTGAAATTCTGGTACCGTATAGTTTTCAAATATTGTTACGAGTATTAGATGCTGTGTAGGGGGATACACAGGGGGAAAATGTTTGTGACATCATAAGAACATTTACTGCAAGCATGGACTGGATACCGGTAGTAAAATATATGCTGATCTATATGAGGTGCAGAGAGTGCAATATTATAAGTCAGCAAACTTGGGACGCAATAGAAAATTATAACGGCCATGGCGCTTTCACAGGGAGACGCGCCTGAGTCTGATCCCGGGGGCGGACGGAAGAGAACGAGGGATTTCATTTCTGAGCTTAAATTTTGTTTTGTATCCAGTTTCCTTCCCAAAGAATGAGAGATTGGAGCCCGTGCAGAGGTATGGTGCGTGCCGGGACTCTGGGTGTGAGCGGGGAACGCTGCAGTCAGATGTGTGAGTATTTACACTCAGGCTGCATAAGCTGTAATCACAGAGAGCGGCAGGAGGGGAAGGAACAAAAGGCAGTGCCCGCCGTCTCTGTGGGAGCCCCAGCGATGACATCCGCGCGGACTCACTCTCTCCGGCTCATCCACAGCATCCACGTAACTGCAGCTGACTCACCGCTGCCTGAGCAATCCCACAAACCTGTCATGTTCCATCCCGAACACCCTAATCTCCCCCGCCCACCAGTCACGTAGATTTCCCACGGAACACCCTTTCTGCCCTGTAACCCATCTCATTCAGAAGCTTATCTACGCTTCCGTCACCTGATAAAGGGGTCTGTGTACTAAGGGGGACGTGTACTAAGCAGTGATAAGAGCGGAGAAGTGAGCCAGTGGAGAAGTTGCCCATGGCAACCAATCAGCACTGAGGTAACATCTATAATTTGCATACTATAAAATGATACAGAGCAGCTGATTGGTTTCTGGGGCAACTTCTCCACTGGCTCACTTCTCCGCTCTTATCACTGCTTAGTAAATGTCCCCCTAAGGGATCTATTCATGAAGCAGTGAAAAGTGTGGAGAAGTGAGCCAGTGGTGAAGTTACCCATGGCAACCAATCAGCACTGAGGTAACATCTATCATTTGCATACTATAAAATGATACAGAGCAGCTGATTGGTTTCTGGGGCAACTTCTCCACTGGCTCACTTCTCCGCTCTTATCACTGCTTAGTAAATGTCCCCCTTAGGGGTCTATTCATGAAGCAGTGAAAAGAGTGGAGAAGTGAGCCAGTGGAGAAGTTGCCCATGGCAACCAATCAGCATTGAAGTAACATTTATAATTTGCATACTATACAATTGTACAGAGCAGCTGATTGGTTGCCATGGGCAACTTCGCCACAGTGTCATTTCTCCACTCTTTTCACTGCTTCATGAATAGACCCCTAAATTAGGAGCTGATTGTGTCATTTCCTATAATTTCACCATCGTTGCTCTAGTCAGTATAAACTCCGGTAAATATTATCTGTATAACAGGTAATTTCTGAAGCCATTGCGTATAATTAGTTCTGATGTCATCATTTACAGACGGTGAATTCTGACCTCATCACCTCAGTGTCATCACAGAACAAGGACGCTGTAAGGAATAACTACCCCCCCTCCCTCCCCCGCCCCCCTCCTCCGAACGTCTGGACATAATTTTGGATACTAGAAGTTACCCTGGCTTCTGTAACCTACATAAAAGCACTCAGGCCTGCAGCCCTGTGTCGCTATATAGTCACAGAGCCCGTAGACAGCTAATAAGACCATAATTTACAGCACGGAGTGCAATGCCTAAATATAAAGCAGCAGAGGTAACACAAAGCCATACGATTGCAGTCAGCGGCATAAACAGGCAAATTGATTCATATATAATTAATAGCACGAAGGAGCATGCAACATTTAAAGTGAACCTTTGCCGTACACACAGTGGATGGAGCCTGTTAATGGGCTGAAGATAATCAGTTTGCGGGGTAGTAACGTCACCAATTACTCGTGACTGACAGGGCTGCATGAGTACATTGTGGTGGCCATTTTGTGGCCCGGACCAATGAGTAGGCCAAAAGTGACCCTTCAAAATGTCTGCCATGATGGTGGTTTTCTCCTGTTCAGCACTGAGTAGCACATATGAATACACCACTATTGCTATAACTGTATGTGAAGAGGTGACTGTAATAGTGTGTGACTAAAGCTTCCTACAGTATTTATCAATCTTCAAGGAAGATGATAGAGTATCGAAGAGATAATGCAATCTCTTATCACCGCGATTTGTCAACAAAAATCTCGGGCAATACTGAGTGACCGTGACGGGTTAACACGCCACGTCCCCAGGCGAGTCCTTACAGATATGTGTAATCCTTTTACGTACATGGCATAGAGGAACGCAAAAAATATTTGGCATTTACACAATAAATCATACACTTTCTTGAAAAAAAAGAGTTAAAATAGATTTAAAAAAACTTTAGACGTTAAAAAAAATTATAAAAAAAAAAAAAGCATTTGCAATGAGTTTTCATCTGTTACCCCCTGAGAATTCCGGCACATCACGTGTAACATGTTTCTCCAGCCACAATACGTCGTAAGGAAAATAATACAGTGACGCTGATGCCTTTCCCTCTAACGTAAATAACACTGTTTCCTCACATTTAACTGCACGACATATAAATATATATTTACACCCTCTATTCATTTTGATGAAACAGCCTGGTGCTCTGTGCTATCATGAATCTGGCCACGTACAGTGAGATTATAGCACATTCCTACGCTTTGTGAAATGTAGATAAAAAGACTTTGCTACGTTCCGCCCCAATAGGAGCTGTAGAAAATAAGATTTTAAACCTACCGATAAATCTTTTTCTCCTTGTCCGTAGAGGATGCTGGGCACTCCGTAAGGACCAAGGGGTATAGACGGGCTCCGCAGGAGACATGGGCACTTTAAGACCTTTAATGGGTGTGAACTGGCTCCTCCCTCTATGCCCCTCCTCCAGACTCCAGTGACAGGGACTGTGCCCAAAGGAGACGGACATTTCGAGGAAAATTATTTTCTTAATCAAGGGTGAGACACATACCAGCTCACACCACAAACACACCGTACAACATGGTATATAAGTAAACCAGTTAACAGTATGAACAACAACAGAAAACAGCAACAGCCTGATTTCAACAGTAACACAACCTGTGTGTAATCTTATCAATAACTATGTACAATTATTGCAGATTTCAGTCCGCACTGGGACGGGCGCCCAGCATCCTCTACGGACTACGAGAAAAAGATTTACCGGTAGGTTTAAAATCTTATTTTCTCTTACGTCCTAGAGGATGCTGGGGACTCCGTAAGGAACATGGGGTTAATACCAATGCTCCAGACCGGGCGGGAGAGTGCGGATGACTCTGCAGCACCGATTGAGCAAACGCAAGGTCCTCATCAGCCAGGGTATCAAACTTATAGAACTTTGCAAAAGTGTTTGAACCCGACCACGTAGCTGCTCGGCAAAGTTGAAGCGCCAAGACCCCGCGGGCAGCCGCCCAAGATAAGCCCACCTTCCTGGTAGAATGGGCCTTCACTGACTTCGGCAACGACAATCCAGCCGTAGAATGAGCCTGCTGGATCGTATTACAAATCCAGCGTGCAATAGTCTGCTTGGAAGCAGGATATCCAATCCTGTTGGAAGCATACAGTACAAACAGTGCCTCTGTTTTCCTAATACGAGCCGTTCTGGCTACATAGATTTTTAAAGCCCTGACCACATCAAAGGGACTTGGAATCCTCCAAGACATCCGTAGCCACCGGCACCACAATAGGTTGGTTCATGTGAAACGACGAAACCACCTTGGGTAGACATTGAGGACGAGTTCTCAATTCCGCTCTATCTACATGGAAAATCAGATAGGGGCTCTTGTGAGACAAAGCCGCCAATTCTGACACCCGCCTTGCCGAAGCCAAGGCCAATAACATGACCACTTTCCAAGTGAGAAATTTCAAGTCAACAGTTTGAAGAGGTTCAAACCAATGTGATTTAAGGAACTGTAACACCACGTTAAGGTCCCATGGTGCCACTGGGGGCACTAAAGGAGGTTGAATGTGCAGCACGCCTTTCACAAAAATCTGCACTTCTGGAGGAGAAGCCAATTCCTTCTGAAAGAATATTGATAAGGCCGAAATCTGCACCTTAATGGAGCCTAACTTCAGGCCCATATCCACTCCTGTCTGTAGAAAGTGGAGAAAACGACCCAGCTGGAAATCCTCCGTAGGAGCATTCTTGGATTCACACCAAGACACATACTTCCTCCAGATACGGTGATAGTGCTTCGCCGTTACCTCCTTCCTAGCTTTAAGTAGAGTAGGGATGACTTCCCCTGGAATACCTTTCCTAGCTAGGATCTGCTGTTCAACCACTATGCCATCAAACGTAATCGCGGTAAGTCCTGGAAACACACACGGCCCCTGTTGTAACAGGTCCTCTCTGAGAGGAAGAGGCCAAGGATCATCCGTGATCATTTCCTGAAGATCTGGATACCAGGCCCTTCGAGGCCAATCTGGAACAATGAGTATCGTCTGAACTTTTGTTCTTCTTATGATTCTCAATATTTTTGAGATGAGTGGAAGCGGGGGGAACACATACACCGCCTGATACACCCATGGTGTTACCAGCGCGTCCACCGCTATCGCCTGAGGGTCCCTTGACCTTGAACGGTACGTCCGAAGCTTCTTGTTGAGGCGTGACGCCATCATGTCTATTTGAGGGAGTCCCCAGCAACTTGTCACTTCTGCAAAGACCTCTTGATGAAGTCCCCACTATCCTGGATGGAGATCGTGTTTGCTGAGGAAGTCTGCTTCCCAGTTGTCCACTCCCGGAATGAATACTGCTGACAGGGCGCTCACGTGATTTTCCGCCCAGCGAAGAATCCTGGTGGCCTCTGCCATTGCTGCTCTGCTCCTTGTTCCGCCTTGTCGGTTTACATGCGACACGGCTGTGACGTTGTCTGACTGGATCAGAACCGGTAGGTTGCGAAGAAAGTGCTCCGCCTGCCTCAGGCCGTTGTATATGGCCCTTAATTCCAGCACATTTATGTGCAGACAAGCCTCCTGGCTTGACCATATTCCCTGAAAGTTTATTCCCTGTGTGACCGCTCCCCATCCTCGGAGGCTCGCGTCCGTGGTCACGAGAACCCAAACGTGAATTCCGAACCTGCGACCTTCTAGAAGGTGAGCCCCCTGGAGCCACCACAGGAGAGAGATCCTGGCCCTGGGGGACAGGCATATCAACCGATGCATTTGGAGATGGGACCCTGACCACTTGTTCAGTAGGTCCCACTGAAAAGCTCTTGCATGAAACCTGCCAAACGGAATGGCCTCGTAGGCCGCCACCATCTTTCCCAACACTCGAGTGCATTGATGAATCGATACTCTTTTTGGTTTTAGCAGAGCCTTGACCATGTTCTGGATTTCCTGAGCTTTTTCCAGTGGGAGAAAAACCCTCTGTTTTTCTGTATCCAGAATCATGCCCAAGAACGACAGCTGAGTTGTCGGAACCAACTGTGACTTTTGCAAATTTAGAAGCCATCTGTGTTGTCGTAGCACATTCAGAGAAAGCTCCACATTTTTCAGTAATTGTTCTCTTGATCTCGCTTTTATCAGGTGATCGTCCAAGTACGGGATAATTGTGACACCCTGCTTGCGCAGGAGCACCATCATTTCTGCCATTACCTTGGTGAAAATTTTCGGGGCCGTGGAAAGCCCAAATCGGCAACGTCTGAAATTGGTAATGACAATCCTGCACAGCGAATCTCAGGAACGCCTGATGAGGAGGGTATATGGGGACATGAAGGTATGCATCCTTTATGTCCAGTGAGACCATAAACTCCCCCCCGTCCAGACTAGAGATCACCGCTCGGAGAGATTCCATCTTGAATTTGAATCTCCTCAAATACAGGTTTAGGGATTTTAGGTTTAGAATCGGTCTGACCGAGCCGTCCGGCTTCGGGACCACGAATAGAGTTGAATAAAACCCCTTCCTCTGTTGTAACCGGGGAACCATGATAATCACTTGCTGTTGACACAGCTTTTGTATTGCCGCTGCAACTATTGTTCTCTCTGGGAGAGAAGCTGGTAAGGCCGATTTGAAAAATCGGTGTGGAGGTACGTCTTCGAACTCCAGTTTGTACCCTTGGGTCACAATTCCTAGCACCCAAGGATCCAGGTCCGACTGAACCCAGACCTGGCTGAAGAGCCGAAGACGTGCCCCCACCGGTGCGGACTCCCGCAAGGGAGCCCCAGCGTCATGCGGTGGATTTGGCAGAAGCCGGAGAGGACTTTTGCTCCTGGGAACTAGCCGTAGCTGGTGTTCTTTTCCCTCTTCCTCTACCTCTGGCGAGAAAAGACGATCCACGCCCCTTTTCTGAATTTATGAGACCGAAAGGACTGCATCTGGTATGGAGGCGTTTTCTTTTGCTGTGGGGGAACAAAAGGCAAAAAAGAAGACTTACCCGCGGTAGCTGTGGAAACCAGGTCCGCGAGGCCATCCCCAAACAACACTTCACCTTTGTAAGGCAGAGCCTCCATAAGTCTCTTGGAGTCAGCATCACCAGTCCATTGGCGGGTCCACAGCGACCTCCTAGCTGAAATTGCCATTGCATTCGCCCTTGATCCCAAGAGGCCAATATCCCTCGCAGCCTCCCTTAGGTATAACGCTGCGTCTTTTATGTGACCCAAAGTTAACAGAACAGTATCCCTGTCGAGGGTGTCCATGTCAGATGACAAGTTATCTGCCCAAGCTGCAATAGCGCTACTCACCCATGCCGACGCAAGTGCCGGTCTGAGGAGGGCTCCCGTAGTCGCATAAATTGATTTTAAAGTGGTTTCCTGCTTGCGGTCCGCAGGATCCTTTAGTGTCGCCGTGTCCGGGGACGGTAGGGCCACTTTTTGGGATAACTGCGTCAAGGCTTTATCCACCGAGGGAGAGGATTCCCACCATAACCTGTCCTCTGAGGGGAAAGGATACGCCATAATAATTCTCTTGGGAACCTGCAGCCTCTTGTCTGGAGTTTCCCAAGCCTTCTCAAATAGAGCGTTCAGTTCATGAGATGGGGGAAACGTTACCTCACGTTTCTTCTCTTTAAACATACAGACCCTTGTGTCAGGGACAGAAGGGTCCTCTGTGATATGTAATACATCCCTTATTGCTACAATCATGTACTGATTGTGGGTGTAATCTCGCCTCATCATAGTCGACACTGGTGTCGGAATCAGTGTCTGCTATCTGGGTAAAGGGACGTTTCTGTGACCCTGATGGGTTCTGAGACACAGCAATATACATGGATTGACTCCATGGTTGGTTCTGAGACTCAGCTTTGTCCAATCTTTTATGCAATAAAGCCACACTTGCATTCAAAACATTCCACATGTCTACCCAATCAGCAGTCGGCGGTGCCGACGCAGTCACTATTACATTTTGCTCCTCTTCCTCCCTCGAATAGCCTTCCGCCTCAGACATGTCGACACACACGTACTGACACCACCACACACACTGAATTATAGGGGACAGACCCACAAGGAGGTCCTTTTCAGAGACAGAGAGGAAGTTGCCAGCTCACACCCAACGCCGCCACCGTCTGAAATATAACAATACCCCAGACCTGTATAGCGCGTTTTATATATAATATATATATATCAAATCAGCACCAAATATTGTGCCCCCCCCCCCCTCGTTTTGCACCCTGTTACTTGTAGATATCAGGGTAGGGTCCGGGAGCAGCGTCTCTGCAGCCAAGCTGTGGAGAAAAATGGCGCCAGTTAGAGCTGAGGGACGAAGCCTCGCCCCCTCAACGGCGGGCTTCGGTCCCACTAATATTTATACTGGCGGGGGTTTTAGTTACCCTGCAATGCAGTGTATATAGCTTGCCAGTCGTTTTTATGAGGTAATCTTTGCTGCCCAGGGCGCCCCCCCTGCGCCCTGCACCCTTGCAGTGCCTCGTGTGTGTGCGGGAACAAAGGCGCGCAGCGCGACCGCTGCACGGTACCTTCCAAAGCTCTGATGTCTTCTGCCGCCTGTGAAGTCTTCTTTCTTCCTATACTCACCCGGCTTCTATCTTCCGGCTCTGTGAGGAGGACGGCGGCGCGGCTCCGGGAACGAACAGCTAGACGACACCAGTGTTCAGACCCTCTGGAGCTAATGGTGTCCAGTAGCCAAAGAAGCAGAGCCCATCATTCCAGGAAAGTGGGTCTGCTTCTCTCCCCACAGTCCCACGAAGCCTGTTGCCAGCAGTGCTCCCTGAACATAAAAAACCTAACAAAGTCTATTTTCTAGAGAAACTCGGTAGAGCTACCCTAGTGTGTGACCAGTCTCCTCTGGGCACAGGATCTAACTGGAGTCTGGAGGAGGGGCATAGAGGGAGGAGCCAGTTCACGCCCATTAAAGGTCTTAAAGTGCCCATGTCTCCTGCGGAGCCCGTCTATACCCCCTGGTCCTTACGGAGTCCCCAGCATCCTCTAGGACGTAAGAGAAACATCTATCCTGGCCTACCAGCCCTGTGCTTCTGGAAGGAGACTGGACAATGAAAACGCTCCAGAAGAGCGCCTAGCTACGTCCCCACCCCGTGACCTCTCATTGAGGGGTGGCTTCTGCTTTAATGGTCATTATTAAACATATAATGGGTGCAGGATGTGCAGTGCACACCAGCCCCTGGGTCCAGAGAGGCCATTTTCCCAAAGATTTGCGAAGCAGAGAAATCACCGGGTTAACGGAACGGGCACCATGTTCCCGGAGACCCAGCCTCTGGCAAAGTGGCAAAGTTTATTGGGCAACTGTGCTGGTGAGAAAGAGGGGGACTGCTTGGAGAATGCAAGTGGGACCCCCTTCCTCTCTGTAGCCGCTGCTGCTAGCTGCGTCTTCCTGAGCTAAAATATACACTAGAAAGTACTTATCCTATATACAGGTACATGTCCGTAGTCTGTTCTATCTTCCAGGCGCTGAAATACTCTTGCTGAAAGTGGCGCTTCTCTACCTCACAATGGTCTGACATTTACAAGCTCAAAGCGGTGGATTAACAGCTTGCGGTCTCCTTGATAAAGAGTGATTGGTACAGGTTGTGAACGAAAACAGAGGGGGTGGAAGGAGGACCCGTTATGTCATGACTATGGTGGCCAATCCCAGGATCGGGATTGGCGGGATCCCGGGATTTTGGACTAAAATTGGCCGGGATTGAATCCCGGGATTGGAGCTTCCAGTCCCAGGATTCGGGACTATGCTTTTTTTTTTTTTTTTTTAAACTGGGCAGCGTCTGAGCCAGTTCAGCATACGAGTCAGAGGCTGCCCGGATCCCCATCCCCCCGGCAGTGTGCACTGCGCAGCGTGACATGGTGTTAGAGGTCACGCCGCACAGCACAAGCCTCACCGCCTGCCTGGAATGTTCACACCCGCCTCCTGCTGCACATACTCACCGCCTGCCGGACCCGCCACGACAGCATAGCTGCCTGCCACACGGACCCGGCGAGAGTACAGCCGCCTGCCACATGGACCCGCCGAGAGCACAGCTGCCTGCCGCATTGACCCGCCGAAAGCACAGCTGCCTGCCACACGGACCCGGTGAGAGTACAGCCGCCTGCCGCATGGACCCGCCGAGAGCACAGCTGCCTGCCGCATGGACCCGCCAAAAGCACAGCTGCCTGCCACACGGACCCGGTGAGAGTACAGCCGCCTGCCGCATGGACCCGCCGAGAGCACAGCTGCCTGCCGCATGGACCCGCCGAGAGCACAGCTGCCTGCCACATGGACCCGCCGAGAGCACAGCTGCCTGCCACAAGGACCCGGTGAAAGTACAGCCGCCTGCCGCATGGACCCGCCGAGAGCACAGCTGCCTGCCGCATGGACCCGCCGAGAGCACAGCTGCCTGCCACACGGACCCGCCGAGAGCACAGCTGCCTGCCGCACGAACCCGCCAAGAGCACAGCCGCCTGCCGTACGGACCCGCCGAGAGCACAGCCGCCTGCGGCACGGACCCGCCGAGAGCACATCTTTTGCCGTTTGCAAGGGTTCAGTATGACATACCGACAGACGCATTACCGATGGTCATAATCCCGACAGCCAATGACTGTCAGTCAAAATACCGACACGTCGAAATAGCGACATTCATTATACCGACATGTCTGAAATGCCGACATAGGTAGACCACTTAAAATGCCGACATGTCAAAAAACCGACATGAGCTTTTCTGGGGGGATTTTGTGTCAATGTTGAAGGATGTTGAGATGGACACCGTCTAAGTGTACCGCGTCCCCTCACATGGCGAGCTCTTCAGTAAACCCCCCTCCACCCCCCTCCAGGTCCATTGGGATGGTAAAGTATGAACAAGTCTGTTTTGGGCCAAAAATTCCCTTAAAACGCATGTCGGCATTGCAAACGCCGGTATTTTGACTGTGTCTGTGTTTTGGCTGTCAGGATTACGACTGCCGGTAAATCAACTGCTTCCCGTTTGCAGTGAGAAGAGAAGGAAACATTCCATCACACTCTGCTTTTAACAACAATGGAAAAACAAGCCGGTGGAAAGTTCGGGCAATGCGCAGCAATGCATTCCTCTATTTCCAGCAGCCGCGTCAATTATTAACCAGCCCTTCACCAGGCGGCTTTTACTGGGGCGACAAATAATAACCGTAACAATACAGCAGAAACATCCACTTCAATAATAAGGAGACTGTATCTGATTACTAACGCAGCAAAACTACTAGAAGAAAGGGGAAATGTTGCAGCCGGCCACTGATGACTGATTTTCTACATTTTTAAAACGATTCAATCAAAAAATTCTCACTCAGAATTCAGTGTCAGGTGAAAGTTCATCCGAATGAGCCGCTCATGCCGACACAACTTGGGCCTCACACACCACCGGTTAGATGGCCAAGGGGCAACGCCAAATGGTGACCGGATGGTAGGTCGACAGTCAATAGGTAAACACCATATGGTGGACATACATTAGACTGGTAGTTATATGAGGTATAAAAGGTCCACGGGGTACAAAAAGTCGACATGCATTGAGGTACAAAAGGTTGACTTGACAATTGTTGACACAAAAATGGTCGACACAAGGTTTTTTTAGGGGGATAAATGTTTTTCCAATTTTTGCCTGATTTACTAACCACGTGGACTACGACTGGGAATAGTGACCTGCCCGAAGCGTGGCGAGTGAAGTTAGCCCGTGAGAGTACACGTTTTCACGGATTGTGGTCACATACTATGAAACATACAAAATAACACCCCAAAAAACACAAAAACAAATGTTGTGTCAAACATTTTTTTTTGTGTCGACCTTTTGACCCCGTCAACCTTACCCAGTGTCTACCTTTTACTGTCCCGGTTGACCTTTCACCCTGCAGACCATATGGTGTCTACCTAGAACAGGCCTAACCAGCCTGTGGCTCTAAAGCTGTTGTGGAACTACACATCCCAACATGCCCTGCCACACTTTTAGCATTCCCTAATAGCAAAACTGTGGCAGTGCATGATGGGAATTGCAGTTTCATAACAGCTGGAAGGCCACAGGTTGGCCTGGACTGACCTAAACACTTCTATACCATACTGGTAGCGAGGTCTGAACTGGAGGGGGATGATTTATTATAGGATGATAAAACCTCTTTGCCAGTGTTACTCAGGATCGTTCCCCCCCCCCCCCCCCCCCCATCCTATACAGTAAGTGAGCCACTCCTGACCACATACCCATCAGCAATTGATGCTGCCGCGGACTGTACCACTTTTGTGAATAGGGGAAACCTATCAATTAAGTGAAATGGCTTCTAAAGAACAAACCACCGCAAAACAAAAATAACGTCAAGTAAAAAAATAGTATTTTTGAATTTCTGTACAGATCTGGTTACCCTATTTTCTGGAGGTGGCGGACCGGTAGGATTTATGGTACGGTACTGTATATAATCCACATTCCTGCTATACTGTTACAGATAAAATATTTTTCTTTTTTCCTTAGTAGAGCAGAACTCCAGTTACCGTCCCTCCCGTTACAGCTGCCCCATGCAAAGTACGGAAACCCTATGGAACAAGGATCGCGCCATTACATGCACCACCGCAATGCTCGGATCGCCGGGGTACGATAGCGGCAAAGGTGCTTTCATTAAATAACTCAATCATCTTCTCCATTTAAGCATAACCCCAAAATGTGTCCCCCTTTATTATTTCATATAGTTTTTCTAGGAGACTGTAATTACTATACCCACATTAGTTAAAATAAGAATTTACTTACCGATAATTCTATTTCTCATAGTCCGTAGTGGATGCTGGGACTCCGTCAGGACCATGGGGAATAGCGGGCTCCGCAGGAGACAGGGCACATCTAAATAAAGCTTTTAGGATCACATGGTGCGTACTGGCTCCTCCCCCTATGACCCTCCTCCAAGCCTCAGTTAGGTACTGTGCCCGGACGAGCGTACACAATAAGGAAGGATCTTGAATCCCGGGTAAGACTCATACCAGCCACACCAATCACACCGTACAACTTGTGATCTGAACCCAGTTAACAGTATGATAACAAAAAACGAAGTAGCCTCTGAAAAGATGGCTCACAACAATAGTAATAACCCGATCTTTGTAACAATAACTATGTACAAGTATTGCAGACAATCCGCACTTGGGATGGGCGCCCAGCATCCACTACGGACTATGAGAAATAGAATTATCGGTAAGTAAATTCTTATTTTCTCTAACGTCCTAGTGGATGCTGGGACTCCGTCAGGACCATGGGGATTATACCAAAGCTCCCAAACGGGCGGGAGAGTGCGGATGACTCTGCAGCACCGAATGAGAGAACTCCAGATCCTCCTTAGCCAGAGTATCAAATTTGTAAAATTTTACAAACGTGTTCTCCCCTGACCACGTAGCTGCTCGGCAAAGTTGTAATGCCGAGACCCCTCGGGCAGCCGCCCAAGATGAGCCCACTTTCCTTGTGGAGTGGGCCTTTACAGATTTAGGCTGTGGCAGGCCTGCCACAGAATGTGCAAGTTGGATTGTGCTACAGATCCAACGTGCAATCGTCTGTTTAGACGCAGGAGCACCCATCTTGTTGGGTGCATACAATATAAACAACGAGTCAGATTTTCTGACTCCAGCTGTCCTTGAAATATATATTTTTAATGCTCTGACAACGTCCAGTAACTTGGAGTCCTCCAAGTCGCTAGTAGCCGCAGGCACCACAATAGGCTGGTTCAAGTGAAAAGCCGAAACCACCTTAGGGAGAAAATGAGGACGTGTCCGCAGTTCTGCCCTGTCCGAATGGAAAATCAGATATGGGCTTTTGTATGATAAAGCCGCCAACTCTGAAACTCTCCTGGCTGAAGCCAGGGCCAATAGCATGGTTACCTTCCATGTAAGGTATTTTAAATCTACCGATTTTAGAGGCTCAAACCAATGAGATTTGAGAAAATTCAAAACTACGTTCAAATCCCACGGTGCCACTGGAGGCACTATTGGGGGTTGTATATGTAGTACACCTTTGACAAAAGTTTGTACTTCAGGCACTGATGCCAATTCCTTCTGGAAGAAGATTGATAAGGCCGAAATTTGAACTTTAATGGACCCCAATTTTAGGCCCATAGACAATCCTGCTTGCAGGAAATGTAAGAATCGACCCAATTGAAATTCTTCCGTTGGAGCCTTCTTGGCCTCACACCACGCAACATATTTTCGCCAAATGCGGTGATAATGTTGTACAGTCACTTCCTTTCTAGCCTTAATCAAGGTAGGAATAACTTCCTCTGGAATGCCCTTTTCTTTTAGAATCCGGCGTTCAACCGCCATGCCGTCAAACGCAGACGCGGTAAGTCTTGGAACATACAAGGTCCCTGCTGAAGCAGATCCCTTCTTAGAGGTAGAGGCCATGGATCCTCCGTGAGCATCTCTTGAAGTTCCGGATACCAAGTTCTTCTTGGCCAGTCCGGAGCCACCAGTATTGTTCTTACTCCTCTTTTCCGTATAATTCTCAGTACCTTTGGTATGAGAGGCAGAGGAGGGAACACATACACTGACTGGTACACCCACGGTGTTACCAGAGCGTCCACAGCTATTGCCTGAGGGTCTCTTGACCTGGCGCAATATCTGTCCAATTTTTTGTTGAGGCGAGACGCCATCATGTCCACCTTTGGTCTTTCCCAACGGTTCACAATCATGTGGAAGACTTCTGGATGAAGTCCCCACTCTCCCGGGTGAAGGTCGTGTCTGCTGAGGAAGTCTGCTTCCCAGTTGTCCACTCCCGGGATGAACACTGCTGACAGTGCTATGACATGATTCTCCGCCCAGCGCAGAATCCTTGCAGCTTCTGTCATTGCTCTTCTGCTTCTCGTGCCGCCTTGTCGGTTTACGTGGGCGACTGCCGTGATGTTGTCCGACTGGATCAACACCGGCTGACCCTGAAGCAGCGATTTTGCCAGGCTTAGAGCATTGTAGATCGCTCTTAGCTCCAGTATATTTATGTGAAGGGACGTCTCCAGGTTTGACCACACGCCCTGGAAGTTTCTTCCCTGTGTGACTGCTCCCCAGCCTCGTAGGCTGGCATCCGTAGTCACCAGGACCCAGTCCTGTATGCCGAATCTGCGGCCCTCTAACAGATGGGCACTCTGCAACCACCACAGGAGAGACAACCTTGTTCTTGGTGACAGTGTTATCCGCTGATGCATGTGCAGATGCGATCCGGACCATTTGTCCAGCAGATCCCACTGAAATGTCCGTGCATGGAATCTGCCGAATGGAATCGCTTCGTAAGAAGCCACCATCTTTCCCAGGACTCTTGTGCATTGATGTACTGACACAGTTCCTGGTTTTAGGAGGTTCCTGACAAGTTCGGATAACTCCCTTGCTTTCTCCTCCGGGAGAAACACCTTTTTCTGAACCGTGTCCAGAATCATTCCCAGGAACAGCAGACGAGTTGTCGGGGTCAATTGAGATTTTGGAAGATTCAGAATCCACCCGTGTTGCTGAAGCACTACCTGGGTTAGTGCTACACCGACTTCCAGCTGTTCTCTGGACTTTGCCCTTATCAGGAGATCGTCCAAGTAAGGGATAATTAATACGCCTTTTCTTCGTAGAAGAACCATCATTTCGGTCATTACCTTGGTAAAGACCCGAGGGGCCGTGGACAAACCAAACGGCAGCGTTTGAAACTGATAATGACAGTCTTGTATCACGAACCTGAGATACCCTTGGTGTGAGGGGTAAATTGGGACATGCAGATAAGCATCTTTTATGTCCAGGGACACCATGAAGTCCCCTTCTTCCAGATTCGCTATCACTGCTCTGAGTGACTCCATCTTGAACTTGAATTTCTGTATGTACAGGTTCAAGGATTTCAGGTTTAGAATAGGTCTTACCGAACCGTCCGGCTTCGGTACCACAAATAGTGTGGAATAATACCCCTTTCCCTGTTGTAGGAGGGGTACCTTGACTATCACCTGCTGAGAATACAGCTTGTGAATGGCTTCCAAAACCGACGTCCTTTCTGAGGGAGACGTTGGTAAAGCAGACTTTAGGAACCGGCGAGGGGGAGACCTTTCGAACTCCAACATGTAACCCTGAGATATTATCTGCAGGATCCATGGGTCCACTTGTGAGCGAGCCCACTGATTGCTGAAAATCTTGAGTCGACCCCCCACCGCTCCTGAGTCCGCTTGTAAAGCCCCAGCGTCATGCTGATGGCTTTGTAGAACCCGGGGCGGGCTTCTGGTCCTGGGCAGGGGCTGCTTGCTGCCCTCTCTTACCCTTTCCTCTGCCTCGCGGCAGATAAGACTGTCCTTTTGGTCGCTTGTTTTTATAGGAGCGAAAGGACTGCGGCTGAAAAGACGGTGTCTTTTTCTGTTGGGAGGGGGTCTGAGGTAAAAAAGTGGATTTGCCGGCAGTTGCCGTGGCCACCAGGTCCGAAAGACCAACCCCAAATAATTCCTCTCCTTTATATGGCAATACTTCCATATGCCTTTTGGAATCCGCATCACCTGACCACTGTCGCGTCCATAAACTTCTTCTGGCAGATATGGACATCGCGCTTACTCTTGATGCTAGAGTACAAATATCCCTCTGAGCATCTCGCATATAAAGAAAAGCATCCTTTAATTGCTCTAGAGTCAATAAAATACTGTCCCTATCCAGGGTATCAATATTTTCAGTCAGAGAATCCAACCACACTACCCCAGCACTGCACATCCAGGCTGAGGCTACTGCCGGTCGCAGTATAACACCAGTATGTGTGTATATACTCTTCAGTGTAGTTTCCAGCCTCCTATCTGCTGGATCCTTGAGGGCGGCCGTATCAGGAGACGGCAACGCCACTTGCTTTGATAAACGTGTGAGCGCCTTATCCACCCTAGGGGGTGTTTCCCAGCGCGCCCTAACCTCTGGTGGGAAAGGGTATAATGCCAATAACTTCTTGGAAAATAGCAGTTTTCTATCTGGGTTAACCCACGCTTCGTCACACACGTCATTCAATTCCTCTGATTCTGGAAAAGCTACAGGTAGTTTTTTCACCCCCCACATAATACCCCTTTTTGAGGTACCAGCAGTATCAGAGATCTGCAAAGCCTCCTTCATTGCCGTGATCATATAACGTGTGGCCCTATTGGAAAATACGTTTGTTTCTTCACCGTCGACACTAGATTCATCTGTGTCGGTACCCGTGTCGACTGACTGAGGTAAGGGACGTTTTACAGCCCCTGACGGTGTCTGAGACGCCTGAGCCGGTACTACCTGGTTTTCCGGCCGTCTCATTTCGTCAACTGACTTTTGTAATGTGCTAACATTATCACGTAATTCCATAACTAAAGCCATCCATTCCGGTGTCGACTCCCTAGGGGGTGACATCACTATTACCGGCAATTGCTCTGCCTCCACACCAACATCGTCCTCATACATGTCGACACACACGTACCGACACACAGCAGCCACACAGGGAATGCTCTAATCGAAGACAGGACCCTCTTAGCCCTTTGGGGAGACAGAGGGAGAGTTTGCCAGCACACACCAAAAGCGCTATAAATGTATATAAACAACCCTAGAAGGTGTTGTTTTTGATATAAGCGCTTTTAATATATCAATATCGCCAAATTATGCCCCCCTTCTCTTTGTTACCCTGTTTCTGTAGTGCAGTGCAGGGGAGAGTCCTGGGAGCCTTCCTCACCAGCGGAGCTGAGCAGGAAAATGGCGCTGAGTGCTGAGGAGAATAAGCTCCGCCCCTTTTTCGGCGGGCTTTTCTCCCGGGTTTTAAGAAAACTGGCCTGGGTTAAATACATACATATAGCCTTAATGGCTATATGTGATGTATTTATTTTGCCACTAAAGGTATTTAATATTGCTGCCCAGGGCGCCCCCAGCAGCGCCCTGCACCCTCCGTGACTGAATCAGTGAGACGTGTAGCAACAATGGCGCACAGCTGCAGTGCTGTGCGCTACCTTCATGAAGACTGAGGAGTCTTCTGCCGCCTGCTTTCTGGACC